>NW_008709073.1:1892033-2018040 GCF_000327385.1 Lottia gigantea
TCGCAACCCATATTTAAAATGTTTGTGGTATGCAACAAGCACGCAGGTGATAGCAGATATACGGAAAGTAAATTCGGAAATTTTGAATACCGAGTTGCGTTTGTTTTCTCGTGTGTCACAATCAGCCAGTATCGAAAACAAAACTGTCCTCGTCCCAGCCAACTCAAAGAAACCATTGATATCTGCTTTACAATTCTTCCTGATTTTTGACATTTTTTTTATTTAATTGCATCGTCATGTGTACAAAAACGAAAAAAAATTGGTTCCGAATTATCACCTCGGTGAAAATTAATTCAAAATAAAAAGTGAAATATGTTGTATATGAACCACCATAGTTTTGGCTACTCAATTTAAATATTAATTCTCATTTCCCCAAAAATCGTTAGCAATTTAGAAAAAAATTCTGTAGTAAACCTTCTAATATACAATTCGCAAAACGTTGTGATATATTTTAATTTTGGCTAATCAAAGGAAATGTTGGATCGCAAAAAGACTAGTATGAATAACAAACTCCGATGCTTTAATTGAACATTGGAAGTCATTCAAAATATTTCTTCATAGATCTATTTTGAATAATAAATAGCATTTGAAACTACAAGTCAAATTTATAGTGTGAAATTAACACAAAAATAAATTAAGAAAATTTCGGGAATTTTTAGTAGTTAGTTTATAGAATACTTAGTTGGGTGGTATTTGCGAACATCGGTCACATACTGTGGTTCGTATACGACATCATTTATTTTTTTCATTTTGAATTAAAAAACTGGAATATAATTATAAAAAATAATTTTGAAGTAAAAACTTGTATGAATAAACCCGGGTGAATATTAATTTTTCCCCCTGAAAATTCAAGTTTTTAATTCGAAATTATACATTATTGAATTATCACCCGGGTGAAAATTAATTTCCACCCAAGTGAAAATACAAGTTTTTGATTAAAAATTCTAGAATGTTCACCCGGTTGGGTTTTTAATTCAAATTCTGGAATTTTCACTGAGTTGATATTAATTTTCACTTGGATGAAAATACAAGTTTTTAATTCAAAATTATTTTTTATAATTATATTCCANCTTTTTAAATTCAAAATGGAAAAAATAAATGATGTCGTATACGAACCACCGTAGTCACATAATAATAACCAATTTTCTCCAGTACCGATTTGCGTGTGTGTTACTTGCTGAACTTACGAGTTACCTTTGTAACTTCATGACTTATGAGTTGCGTACCTGTTGCGATCGTGTTACTCTCGTAGCGTCCCTGTTGCTTTAAGATTGATCGCAGTCATTCTCAGAGAAAATTTAACATGAACAAAATCTCGAACTTTCCCTGCCTATATCTGCGATCACCTCCGTGCTTGTTGCGTTCTTTAAACTCATAAAACGTATTAATTCCATGTAAGTTGCGATTGGAATTTATGATATTTTGTATTCGCAACCATACGCAATAGATGATCGCTTTGGTGTAAGAGCAACTATAGGTTAAAAATTTACAAAAATGTCGATCACCTTTGCGTTTGGTGCGTATACAAATATGTACTACACACAACATACGGTATGCTTTAAAGTGGCCCTAAAATCATATCGATCACCACAGTTCCTTACGGGTGTGATTAAGAATAGCTGTCATATACTTCGAACGCAACTCATGATCACTTTCATTATTCGCAACCATACTCAACTGGTCATCATTATGATGTGAGGTCCCTTTGAGGAAGCAAATAGATCTCGTGCTGGAAGAAGACCAATTTTCTTACCTCCATATCAGTAGACTTCTTCTTTGCTGAGCAACCAACTATGAGTAAAGATCTGCTTAGGGAACGTATTTTTATACAGTCATTTAGGGGGAAAAATTTTCCTTCTGGCATAAAAAATCTTAAATTGTCTTTATGATTTTAATAAAGAATAACTTCGCTTCTAGGAATATGACTATGCCCTAGTTAACACATAAAACATCTAACTTATACGATCTTTATCTTACAAATTAGCTTTAGTGTTGATCTGTCTACTGTTAATCTGGGGTAAAATTTCATAACCTTCTTTACATTCATATTACTCACTAATCAATGAATAACACACCAGTCTACTGTTGATCTGGGGTAACATTTCATAACCTTCTTTACATTCATATTACTCACTAATCAGTGAATAACTCACCAGTCTTCTGTTGATCTGGGTTAACATTCATACCCATCTTTACATTCATATTACTCACTAATCAGTGAATAACTCACCACTCTTCTGTTGATCTGGGGTAACATTTCTTAACCTTCTTTACATTCATTTTACTCACTTATCAGTCAATAACTCACCACTCTTCTGTTGATCTGGGGTAACATTTCTCAACCTTCTTTACATTCATATTACTCAATAATCAGTGAATAACTCACCAGTCTACTGTTGATCTGGGGTAACATTTCTCAACCTTCTTTACATTCATATTACTTACTAATCAGTGAATAACTCACCAGTCTACTGTTGATCTGGGGTAACATTTCTCAACCTTCTTTACATTCATATTACTTACTAATCAGTGAATAACTCACCAGTCTACTGTTGATCTGGGGTAACATTTCTTAGCCTTCTTTACATCCATATTACTCAATAATCAGTGAATAACTCACCAGTCTACTGTTGATCTGGAGTAACATTTCTCAACCTTCTTTACATTCATATTACTCACTAATCAGTGAATAACTCACCAGTCTACTGTTGATCTGGGGTAACATTTCTCAACCTTCTTTACATTCATATTACTTACTAATCAGTGAATAACTCACCAGTCTACTGTTGATCTGGGGTAACATTTCTTAGCCTTCTTTACATCCATATTACTCAATAATCAGTGAATAACTCACCAGTCTACTGTTGATCTGGAGTAACATTTCTCAACCTTCTTTACATTCATATTACTCACTAATCAGTGAATAACTCACTAGTCTACTGTTGATCTGGGGTAACATTTCATAACTTTCTTTACATTTTACTCACTAATCAGTGAATAACACACCAATCTTCTGTTGATCTGGGGTAACATTTCATAACCTTCTTTACATTCATACTCATATTGGCCAGGCTTTTGTGCAAGGAGGTTTTTGAAAAAAGTTTTAGAATTTTAGATTTCGTGATTTATCAAAACAGGAGATGACAAATAAATTAGTGATTTATCTAGATCGAATTCCAGTCGTCTGATTATTCTATTGAAATTGTGAAGTTTATAAATCATTGTTTTTAACCTGTTGTTGACCCCGTCAGCCCGAAAACGATGTATCCACATATGAAAAGTGTAACTAGAATTGGATAGCAGGCACTGTCTCGGGTAGAACAGAGTAGAAAATGCTGCAAATTATTCTCCGAGTACTCATGAGATGCTGTATATTTTACATGTCCCTGTGGTTGAATGGTCTGCAAAAAACTTTATTTCGTTCACAGTGAGACTCTAAAATGCCTTGTGGGTTTAGATGTTTATTACATGAGACAGTGACAGTGTTGATTTGATCTGGCTTATTACTTTCAAATTCGATCTTCAAGCGGCCAGCGATAAAAGATGAAATTTTTAATCGTTGTGATTAAAGCTAGTATCTATTTTACTATCAGCCTATAAAATTTATTATTAGTCGAAGGATTCTCTACTCCGGAGGCACGTGATTTTTCAGGAGTATTAGTATCTAGTACTAGTCCTTGAGCCTAATAAGTCAGAAATGGGCAAAACATGAACGAAATTGGGTTGACAAAGTTGGGAATTTGACATATTTGGACTCTATGACTTAACCTATATTCATGAAAATTGTCAAAAACTATTTCCTAAACTAAGGCAGATATTTGAGTTCTATTTTTTTCTGAGATGCTCAGATAATCCATGTGCATGTTGCCTGCTAATTTCAGCCTTGTAGCTTTGTAACTTTCCAGACAAAAAAAGTATTTGTGTTTGAGCCCATTGTGCAAACAACAACGTTTGAAAACCTAACGATTTTAAAGTTTCACAGTTTCAAAAAGATGTTCTTGCTTTGTACTTGGGGCTTAATTAGTAGGAAATGGGCCAAATTTATTGGTTGTTCAGAATGTCGGGTCGTGGAAAGAACGGTGGTTCGAACGCACCGAACAGCTTCCATTGAACCTTGTGCGCAACTTCTGACACTTCCGCCTTCTGGGTGAAGGTCAGTATTCATCAAGCACGTTTCCACTCAACATCGTCATGTATAGATTTTTAACTCATTCTGTATCGTCTTCCATCGAATAAATGTGGAGTTTTAGTTTGTTATTTTTATATCCACACATCGCCTGAACATTGGTTATTTGGCAAAGTTGGGTATTTGTTATAATTTGGCCCAATGGCCAAATATATACGGTTATAAATGAAGGAACCACAGATTTGTAACAGAATACTAGGCCTCGGTGGCAATGGGAGTAAATATATCATGCTTCCCTTAAAAAATCTAAAAAAAAACCCGATCAATTCAATTACTGCAATTAAACACCATACACCATAGCCCCTCCAGGTATATAACCAATGTCACCCCCCCCCCCCCCCCGCCCCGCCCCGACCCCGAATGTTGTTGGTACGTTGTTCTTGACTGTTGAAAATAGACTCTTTTATTTCGAAATACCCGGTATATTACATGTATAAATGATTATGCGGTGACTCATCTTTAATAGTAGGGCATTTGTTGTTAAAAAAAAAAATATGTCCTTCTAAATTATCAAGGATGGTGATTAACCCATATCGATTAAGATAGATAGATAGATTGAAGCTGTTTTAATATTAGACCAATGTTGGTATATCGATCAAACAAAGAAAAAACTGCAATAAAACGGCAATAAACTATAAAGAGTCTAAGTTATGTATTTTTGGCCTAAAGGATCTTCTTAATTCTTGGCGCCTTAATCAAATATAAGTTAAAGGCAGTATACTTAGTTTTAATTAATAAAACTTAAATTATTCGTGAAAAGATTTCTAAAATATTTCTTTTACATCCTCGGTTCCAAACATGGGGTGTTTTCACTTCCTGGGGGTGTGTGGTCAACTGGTGTAGGAGAAGAGTTTATTTTGAATCGAGAGAGAGCCTCACATCAAAACATGCTGGAATTGTGGATGAAACAAATTTTTGGGGATGTGAAAGGTCCAGGTGATTGCTCCAGGGGTGTGAAGACTGAGAAAGGTTGGGAACCACTGTCTTACATCTACCTTCTACTTGATCAACCAAAAAAAAAGGAGAGGGGGGGGAGAAAAACGGAGATGATATTGGGTCTTATAGCGGTTGGCGTTTATTTTGATTAAATCCGTACAATAGGTTCTCCAACCCCAACTACCTACATAACGACTCTACATAAACCTTTTAATAGCTTTGCGTCCTAGGAATTTACGGCAATAATCCTTAGGTTAAATCTAGATGGGTATATGTGTTTTTATTCATTTGGGTACCTAATTTTTCCAAACTTGCTTAATGAATCAGGCTCTCTTTAAAGGGACAGTTTCGCCATCCAATCGAAATCTTAGTCTCACAAACGGGATTTTTTTTCGCTAAGCTAATCAGTAATAGTTTTTACAGCCCACTGTCGAATTTGAGCCTTCAAATACATGTGTGTCCAGAATTATCCGTGTTTGAAAGTTAAAAGGACGACTCGCCTTTTTCGCGAGACTCCATAATATAGAAAAATAAAGTGAAGAAAGTGAAATATTTGATTTAGGTATTTTTGAATGAATTATACTACTATTATATACTATTATTTCTAGTAAGTACTTCTGAAGACTACAAGTTACATGTATTCAAGACCCAAATCCCAAAATTACGAAGGGTTCCTCATTGTGCCATTCCCAATAATAGTGGTTGGTCAAAGTCCGAAACCAATTGAAAAAGATTCATACTGTATAGTAAAACACGGCTTTAACCATCTTTCGAAACCATTTTCATGGCTTCTGTTGTATATATTTTTTCCAGGCGAGACGCAAGTCCTTTTACGATAGTTAGATCTGTTTTAAAATATCCATGGAAAGGCGAGTCCATATCAGCTACTATATAACATAACATTGATATGGATATAACTGTAATGATACACATGGATAACTCCATTCGATATGATTGTCCAGATACCAATAATATACCAAGAAATGTAAAATAACCCAATGTCTCTAAAAACGCCCACCTGTAAAGACAAAACACAAAAATACATATACTTTGTTTCCATATATCAACTTTTATGACAGACTTGCCTCGAGAAACAGTTATTTTTGTCTATAAAGACAATTATCCCCTGCAGATCATATCTTTTATGAGAACAGGAAAGTGAAGCCCAAAGATGCTCCACTTTTTGGTTCGCTACCCTACAATTCGTCATTGTTATCAAGAAACGGGTCCGAGGCGCGGTAATTAGGTCACCGGAAATTCGGTCACCGGAAATTCGGTCACCGGAAATTTGGTTACAGTAAAAAGGTCACAAGATAATAAGATAAAAAAAATGGTGGAGAAGATAGACTTTGAAAACGGTCACTTTTGCAACGACTGTGACCGGGTGACATTATAATTGTTCTTGTTATCATTGACGTGGTAGAAAAAAAATATTATCAAATAAAAAAAATATTACCTTGTGACTGTATTACTGGGACCAAATTACCGTGTGACCTTATAACTGTGACCAAATTACCGTGTGACCGTATGACTGTGACTAAATTACCGTCTGACCTTATAACTGAGACCAAATTACCGCCTGACCTTATGACTGTGACCAAATTACCGTCTGACCGTATGACTGTGACCAAATTACCGCCTGACCTTATACTTGTGACCAAATAACCGTCTGACCTTTTCATGTGACCTAATTACCTACATTCACGGGTTGGCCCAGATTTGGACCCTCTACTTTTGTTAGATAGGTAAAAGTAAATAGTTTCGATTAATTTTCCATTATTTTTATGAGAATTGGAATAGCAGCTCAATATAGTACTGTTAATCTTAGAACGATAAAAATATTTATTTTGTATGTTTACATTGAAAAGAAACACATTTCTCTCTTAGAGATTATCCTATGTAAAAACATATTTTGAAGACATAATGCTAATGTTTATATTTTGAACTTTATTTTTAACTGTTTTATTTGTTCAGACAATAGGATTCCTTTTCACAATATTAGACATCAATGGTATATCGCCCATAGCGTACCGGTCAACCTTCAAATAATCAATTTATATGTAAACCGTATACTAAATGAAACGGATATATTCTTACAATTCTTCTCTTAATCGACTAGGGTACAAATATACTTATATTCTACCTCACGGCAAGTTCTATTAAACTTTTCAATTAAACTTCTGAATTTTATAAATCGTTTAAGTGAATTATTAGAGAACAATATACCATTAAGTTTATTACGTGGATATTAAAATGAATGCTTAATAACTATTGACTTTTCGTTTTCGTATTTATTGAACAGAAGGCCTAATAATAGGTTCACTATTTGTTAATTACAAAGTTGTGTACGAGAAATATGTACAAACACTTTGCTAATGATTATTATTTCTAGATCAATCGATATCCGTGATTGCCATGAACAGCATCCCTAAATTGTATGAAATATAATAATAATTCAGATCCAAAGAACTTAAAAGACCACTTTGGTACGAATGTTGATTGTCGATGAAGTAATTAACGTCATAAGTCTCATCTTCATGACATGCTTTGATATTTGAAAACAGCATATAAATGATTCTTTTGTATAAATAGAATATCTAGATTTATTCTTGTCAACTTCCGATTGTAAAGATCATTAAGTGCGGATGGAGTGAGGTTGAAGAGGCATGTTTGAGGTTGAGGTTGGATGAAAACGAGGGTGAGATTGAGGGTGTGAATGGAGTGAGGATGACAGCGAGATCGCTGTCGAGGATGTATGTAAGATCAAGGAAGTGAAGATGAAAACGAGGATGAGATTGCGGATGTGAATGGATTGAGGATGACAGTGAGATCGCTGTCGAGGGTGTATGTAAGATCAAGAAAGTGAGGATGAAAACGATGATGAGATTGGGGATGTGAATGGAGTGAAGATGACAGTGAGATCGCTGTCTTGGATGTAGGTGATGACATGAATAAGGTTGAAAGGAGATTGAGTAAGTGAGGATGGAAGTGAGGTTATGGATGAGATTGAGGATGTGAATTCCTTGAGGATGACAGTGAGATTGTATGCGAGAATGTAGGTGATGACATGAATGAGGTTGAAAGGAGATTTTGTAAGTGAGGTTATGGGTGAGATTGAGGATGTTAATTCATTGAGGATGGCAGTGAGATTGTGGGCGAAGATGTAGGTGAAGTATGAATGTGAAAGGAGAGTGAAGAAGGGGGGATGGAAGTGAGTTTATGTATGTGATGGGGTGTGGTTTTATTTATTTATTTTTTGCTTATATATATGATATTTAGCTATCCATTTCTTTCGTCATCCGCTATAACTGAGAACGGACTGAAATTGATGGCAGTCTAACCTACCACGGAGAAGAACCAGTCGTCGGATTTGGTTTCTGAAAAGGGATTCAGATTGTGATTTGACATTTTTCAATGTCAAGATTACTTACTGAAGAAAATTGATTCTTTGTTTACTTGGAGCTTTAGAACCAACAGTAAATGGTGTATCAGTGATAATTTTAACTACGGATTTTCTTACACTGGTATTGAATGCTGGTGACCAGCCCAAGCTATCTTTACTAATCAGACATATAATATCCATCAAATCTGTAAAAATAATGCAATTTATAAACATCTTAAACAATACCATCAACTCGATCCAGCAAGCCAAATTATTTCAGGAAATGATTAACTCGCGACATTTCAATAAATGGACATTTCAATGGATACATTTTTTGAAATCACTCACGTGATACATTTCATTAAACCACCCACTTAATGATACATTTCAAGAAAGCAGTCAATAGAATCATTTCAGCAAACCAGCCATTTGATATATTTCACGAAACCGGCCATTTCGTGCATTTGATACAAGTGACGTGATACATTTCGTGAAACCAGCCATTTGATACATTTCACGAAACCATCCATTTGATACATTTCACGAAACCAGTCACTTCATACATTTGACGTGATACATTTCATGAAAACCAGTCACTTAAAACATTTCAATCGATACATTGTGTGAAACCACCCACTTGAAACCAGACACACACTCACCAAATCCTCTCACACATTTCCAAAGCACTAAATGAGGTACCTGCTAAGATTGCTTAGGAAGAAGGTCAACGTTAAAAATTTGAATCTCACCTGTGTGTCCTGATGGTAGATCTTTGTCCTGAATGTATAATATAAACTTGACCATTTCATTTTTGATCAAATGAAACATCTGCAACTTGATAGTTATAGTTGAAAGAGTCATTTTTGACGTCATAGTGAGCAGACGATGCAGTCGATCCACTTCTTGGCTGATATACATGTCAGTTGATTGCTGTTTGGCCATCACTTGCTGGAAGGCAAAACCAAACGATATGGCATACACCATACCAGCAGGGACTAAGAAACAGGCGATTCCATCGTTGATGTTAGGTGTGGTATCGTATAAATCATCTGGCCAGAATAGTTTTATGATTGGTACGTGTAAGAACAGGGTCAGAGGACAGAAAGCCAGAGATAGGAAGGCTGGAAGAGATATCTTTATTAGCTCCCATGGCGTATTGACGAATAATTCTAATGATTCTAAAACTGATCTATCAAAATTAGAAAGAAGGGGCCATGATTTTTGACCGCCTGTGAAGACTTTAACATCCAGTCGCCAAGAATCAATGGTGTGTTGATCATCTATTTTAGGCATTCTCCAGCACCATCCTCTTTTACTATTTATTATTAAGACTACCAAGCCTGCAAAACAAAAGAATCATATCTACTTGGTTTATCCACAGAGGAAGTGAATGCCGGAAATTCGGAATCATTTGACCTGGTTATATTTTCGTCTCAAAACTTCATCACCCAGGACTACACACTTTTTAAGAAATTCTCGGCATGAATTGTACCGCCCATAATGTTTCTGGTATGAAAGTTCAAAGTTTATGCAAATTTGAAGCCAACTATCGTGGCTATAGGCGACCGTGGTTGGAACTATTGTTATTCAGTCCATACACCTGTTGATTATGGGTTAACTATGCATAAAAACAATATAACAGTACAATATACAGTAAAGAAGTAATTCTAACACTTCAAAAGTATTTTGTTCAAAAACCCTTTTATCTATACACGTCCTATAAAATAAATGGTGGCTTTTTTGTATCGTGTCACAATTTACTAGTTCGTTGTACAAGATGTGGATAAGACTATTTGCGAATGCTGCACGATATTAAGCGTTAATAAAAATATTAAACTTAAGGAGATAAAAACTTACCCACTATTGCTCCAAACAAACATGCCAATGGTGGAAACAAAATTTCGAAGTTACTAGGTTTAAAATCCTTGAGTGAAGGGTTTGATGAATTGGTTTCCATCTTACCATTTACCATTAAAAATAGCGCAGGTACTGACTGGTTGTACGGATTGTCTGTCACGATCATGAACGCAAAATAAATGCTTGGAAACTGAATGTTCTTCCAAACACCAGTAATCACAAACTGGAGATGAAATTTTCTTCACAGCCAGACTCTGATGATATACATATTCTTTCCTTGACTGAAAGCAGAAACTACTTAATGTCGTTGCAAAGCCGGAAACTGAGTATGTAAATAACTGAATATCCTTTCACAGTCATAAATTAAGAATGTCTATGTTCTGTAAATGTTCTCCCACAGCAAAAACAACTCAAAAGAATGTTAACGTATTTTCACAGCCAAAATCTGAAAAAGTAAATGATATTTCACATTCAAAAATGAGAATGTAAATGATCTTCCATATTCAAAAACTGAGAATGTAAATGATCTTCCATATTCAAAAACTGAAAATGTAAATGATCTCCCACATTCAAAAACTGAAAATGTAAACGATCTTCCACATTCAAAAACTGAAAATGTAAATGATCTTCCACATTCAAAAATTGAGAATGTAAATGATCTTCCACAGCCAGAAATTGAGAATGAAAATAATCTTCCACATTCAAAAACTGAGAATGTAAATGATCTTCCACATTCAAAAACCAAAAATATAAATGATCTTCCACTGAAAATGTAAATAATCTTCCACATTCAAAAACTGAAAATATAAATGATCTTCCACATTCAAAAACTGAGAATGTAAATGATCTTCCACATTCAAAAACTGAGATTGTAAAATGATCTTCCACATTCAAAAACTGAGAATGTAAATGATCTTCCACATTCAAAAATTGAGAATGTAAATGATCTTCCACAGCCAGAAATTGAGAATGTAAATGATCTTCCACAGCAAGAAATATAGAATGCCAATATATTTTCACACAATCTGTGATTATTTTTCTAAAACTGAGAATTTAAAAAATGGCCATCTTGCTGCCCTTTCCAAATTTTCAGTTTGAGATCTGAAATTACCCTGTCGTGAACTGTAATGGTTTTACTAGCACAAAAATATTTCTCTTGGATTACACCTGTCCCAGTATACTATCCTTACAAAGCTAGACACCGTGAAAAAAAAACCTACTTCAAGATATACTACAAGACGATAAGAAGTGGATATTCCACTATATTATTACGTATTCGTAAAAACTTTAAATAACTAATATTTTAGTCATTTGTGTCTTCAAAGTGCATACACCAAAATCATCCTAAACTGTAAGCAAAACTCGAACGATGATGCTATCTGCACGATTGTGTTTTTACCAGATGATCGCGTGTGGTTTATGATAGAATCAATGGACCTCGCCTCAATGGAGATACAACTTTTTTGATGGAATAATATGTAAACAGAGAACAACAGTAAGTTATTGAGAAATATTTACATTGATTTTAAGGAGACATAAGGGACAGACATAGCAACTATAATGTTTCTAACTAGTAAGTTCATTGTGTTATGGTATCAATAAGCCAGCCAAGTTTTATAGGTAGTAATTTCCTGCTGATTTGTGGTTGATTTTCGAGATTTAACATGGAAACAGATGACAAATGAATTAGTGTCCGTATACCCTCTAGACAAGATCTATTACAAACCTGGTATTATATCTGTGATGGAGTTACACTCCGAATCTGATAAGACGTCAGCAATAATAAATATTATTCTGGTAGCTTTACAAAAATGGTTTGAACCCAGCCCCCCGAATTTGTACCAGCACTTTATTTTTAACGAACCTAGGGGTATGAATGTTTATAGGTGTTTGCCCCTGTTTGTGTCAGAATGTGTCAAATCAATTCTAGTTTTCTAACAATTTCAGTGAAAAAAATTGTTATATCATAAACAAAAATCTTTTTTTTTATACGCCCTCTTGGAAATGTGGACGTATATTGCCGTCGCCCCTGTCCGGCGGTCGGTCCGTCCGTCCGTTAACATTTCTTAGATGCGATAAAGGCTATAGTTGTTATCCGATCTCATTGAAACTTGGTCTGCATATATTGATGAGATCTCGGTCAAGTTCAAATTTGTTATTAATCGTGTGAACGGTTTCAGGGTAATTGCCCTTGACTTAGTATAACCGCGTCAAATTTGGCTTGTAGGCACAATAGAGGCTACAGTTTTTATTTGATCTTGATGAAACTTGATATGCATGTATGTATTGATGAGATCTCAGTCAAGTTCAAACTTTGTAATAATCAGATGAACGGTTTATAAGTTGTTGCCCTTGATTTAGAAAAAAGTGTCAAATTTGCCTTGTAGGCACGATAGAGACTTCATAAAACTTGGTATGCATGTATTTATCGATGAGATCTCGGTCAAGTTCAAAATTGGTAATATTCGGATGAACAGTTTGAGAGTTATTACCCTTGTGTGTACAGCGATGAGACATTGTTCGTGTTTGAATTTGATGATAATTTTATTAACTGTTTCAGGTTTTTGTCTTGACATATAGATGATTTTAAGATTTATTTGAAAATTCATTATTAAGCCACAAAAATTGTTATCATGTCTGACAGCTGGTAGTGGTCGTATGTTACCTTGCCTGGCAAGCTATCTTTTATGGAATGAAAGGTATCAATACACGACGTTGCGATACGATACCCGTATCGTAACATGTCGTATGGCTATACATCATCGTGCCAGCACTATGTACCCCCAGTCGCCCCTGATTTATCAATCAAGATTTTGTTGGTACAATTATCTGGATATCAACTTTGTATCTGGCCGTAGACAACAACTAATTAAATCTAATTAAAATGTGGTATAATGTCTTATCCACTTGTATATGAATTGTAAGAAGGATGAGAAAAAGTAGAATTTATAAAACTTGTTAATATCTATAACACATATCTTATTTATTCCGTGTTAATTTTACCTGAGGTTTTAATACAGATTATCTCTAGATTATCAGAAACATCAAACATCTAAACATCAGAGACACCGGCACTTTCTCTCTGGTAGATGATAATGGCCTAAAGTTAGAGACAAAGGAGGCCAAAAAAAGAAGGCTCGAAGCATTGAAAAGTTATAACAATCGCTGAACCCAACCCCGATGTTTATTTATATATAATAATATGAATTATAGTACACAAAAAGCAAAATATATTTAATATATTTCACTGATAGTGATCACAATTTAATAATGGCCCATTACTTTGTACTGGGTGCCCTGATTTGCAATCCGGGGAACGAGCGTATCTTTGAACACTACAGTTGAGAAGCATCTCCGATCATTTTCATAGTGTTATAAGAGATACTCTCCTATAGAAGCACTGGCCTGGATTACAAAAGAGAGTATGAATGGATTTCAGCATTAGAATACACCAGTTTGATAAGAAATTACCTACTTCTGGAGAGGTTTACAAGATCAACAAATAATTCAAAAATGCAAAGGTGTTGCAGTAGATAAAATAATACATGAAATCAACATGGGGAATTGACATCTATATAGTTCGAGGAATTTTCATGTATCCACTTCATCTGTTCCTTATTTTTGACTTTGATCAATGGCACCACAGGATGAGTGGTACGTCCCCCCCCCCCTTTCTTTTTTAACATATGCTCTCCTGTATTTTTGTCTGGGGCTGGGGATCCTATATTAATGGAGGCCCGTGGACCTGGTTCGACCAGTCCCTGTGGTGTCTGAAATTGTCATTTCAGATTTTGAGAAATATAAAGAGATTTAGAAACAAAAGAATAAATGTTCCTTTAAGGCTGGTGTTAATACTCGGCAGTGATCTACTTTCGTATGGCCATATCCGATTTTCATGGACATTAAAGGAAATTTTTCAACAATGTTGTAGAACACCAGTGACAGCGCCAACCTCCAGAGAGTGGGGGTAGAAATCGGGGGCAGACAGACTCAATGGGGGTACCACTGATCATCTTCCAACCAGCATTGTCAAACAAATAGCACTGTATGCATCTGATGTTTGGTGTCTGCAGGTAGTTCATAGTAAAAAGATCATGTTTAACAATTGGGACAAATTAGATCACAATACAATCGCTATACGTACAGCTAAGTCCATACTAAGTGTACCTAAAAAGGCCTCAAACATTGGATGTCTATCAGAATTATCAATATTTCCCTTACAATTAGATATTTACCACAGAATGATTAAGTATTTCAAAAGATTTCTTGATAACTCTACTCTTCAAAATAACCCCTTATTAATGAGGATTTGAACTTGGCTTCAAGTCAACCAAAATTTTCTTGGACAAATGCTATCTTCACCCTAATTAATAACTCTAACATTGACCCCATAAATTTCTCACCTAAACAAATTAAACTCAAATTGCAAAATTCCTTTCATTCTTTAATTTATCATGACTCAATCAACAGCCCCCACAATAAATTGTGAACATACGGTTCTGTCAAACCCTTTATTTCTACTCCAACTCACTATCTAAAACATATCAAAAATCCCAAATACAAAACCGCATTGACCTCATTGAGACTAAGTACACATCAATTAGAAATTGAGAGAGGTCGGTACAAACAAATTCCTGTTGATAAACTCATCTGCCAACAATGTGATTTATCCTTGGTTGAAGATGAATACCATTTCCTCCTGATATGTCCCAAATACAATACCCTTAGGGAAAAATATATCACTTCTACCATTTCACATTTAAATATTCCTTTGCCATTCATGTTCTTTTTGATCCGCTAAATTACAGTTTGGCTCTAGCTGTTTCTAAATTTATTTATTACGCACTAGAATCCAGAAATAAATAGGTTTTCTGTATTATAATATTATATGTAAACGAATTACCACAGAATTACTGATATATATATTGCTTATATTCCTTTGGTGTTTTATTCCTTTATGTTTACTTAGCTTTTGAGTCTTATTAGACTTAAAATAAGATAGTAGTCATTTGCTTGATATAGTCCGTCATGCTGTTGCATAAATTTATATATATTTTTGTTTCTTAAATTTGTCACCACATATGGTGTGTATTTGTTGATGCATTATTTTGTTATGATGTTGCTTTTTCAAACTTGTTCATGTATACTTTTTGTTTAACTATTAATTGATATCAGTTTGTCATATTTGTGTCACTTATTATTATGTATTATCTTGTATCATGATGTATGCTGCCCAAAAAGGGCGAACAATACAATAAATATCTATCTATCTATATTGGAGCGTCAAACCATTTGTTTAAGACCCCCTCCCCCTTCCTCCAACCCGTACCCGTATTACTGGAGGCGCCCATATAAATACTTTCAATAACTATATAAGGGAGATAAACCTTTAAGTATCTAATATAGACAGTTTAAAACACCGGTCGTGATTGTTTATTTTACAGTATCAATATCAACACTTATTATTAGGGTATATTGTTGATTTAAATCTTTAAAAAAAATACTAAATATAAACAAAATCTTTATAAGAATACTAAATATAAACAAAATACTTAATTACTGAACGGAAATAAAATGAAGTGTTTAAAATAATATTTACATTTTTTATTGTTAATCCTCGACGTTTGAACTTTCGCCGTAATCTTCATTCTATTGGTCCATTAAGACATTATGCTTACGGAATTTGAACATAGTCCAGGTTGCATCTCTTGACATTGTGTGTGAAGATGCTGGTAGACAGGATCCTCGTGTACCTAACTTTTAAAATGCTTGTGTATATCGATGGCCACAAAATCTTCTTTAAGGAAGGAATGAAAAGTGGTCTTTTGCTCAGTGGCGGAGCCAGGTTTACGTCCGAGGGTGGGGCGGGGGATATCTGAGATTGCCCGAATCACTAACCTAGTAATGAGATTTTTGCCCGAAAAACTTGCTTTCGGGGCCTCGAGGGGGGCGACTACCCCTCTGCCACTCCCCGCTTTGGCCCCACCACTGCTTTTGCTTCTGGGTTTGAGGCTATTTATGTAATTTATAGCTTATTTTTATTATATTTGGGTGCAAGGCCTTTGAACATTGTCAAAACAAGAGCGTTGACGTATCACGTTTTCATTGAAAATATATTTCATTGTCAAAGTTCGATAAAAAAAAAAAAGTCTATGAATATTCGCAATATAAAATTCCTTGAAAGTTTTTTTCCTGCCCGAGCGTGTGTGTGTGTATTTGGATTGACAATAAAATCTGAAAAGGGATCACCATAATCTTTTTAGCCTGTACAAAGCATGTACACAGATTATAATAATAATACAGTTCTCATAATAATTATGTGTTATATTAATTTATCGGTTTGTTTCAAGATTAAAAGATAATCTGTATTTAATTAAATATCTAATTATTTTATCCTGATAAAATCCTGAACATAAAATGCTTCAGGCAATATAACAATTATCATCAAATTTTTAATTGTTTATCATTGATTTGTCAGTTAATGACCATAAAACACATAATGATATGAACGTCATGTATATCCATATGAGAAAACTAAATTCAAATTTTTAGATAGCTCTGAAAGTCTGAAATAATTCGAGTTACACATTAAATGTTTTCTATCTTTCCAAAATTATTAATTTCATTTGAAATAAGTGCATCAAAATACAGTGTTTAAAATCATCCCTTATATTTTACATATAGTATTATACAAAGGTGTGCATTTTTATTGGCTATATGCGGTTTATGCTTAGCAGGAAAATTGATTTTCAAACTGAAAACAGAGAAACTATATTATGAATTTAAGAAAAACAAGAAATCTGAGAATATCAAGATTATTCTTTTGGTATCGAAATGCACATCATGGATGTACATACATATGAAATAAACTGTCTTAAGGATAGAGGAAGTTAACATTCCTCGTAAGCTTAAACAAAATTACTTCAGTTTATTTGGTGATATTTTAGTGTCAATTTAAAATTCTATTAATTTATTGTAAAACTTTACATCTATAGAAGAGTAGAATGTTCTTTATGGTGTAAAATACAGATTTGTCAAGTAGAAATTTTAGTGTAGCCGACATAAAGTCTAGTTTAGTTGTAACTAATCATTGATGTAACAGTTTTATTATAAACAATATAATTGATATGTGACTAAACTTATTTAATATGACAACTTACTTCTCAATTGACAAGTTAAATATCACTTAATATATCGTCTATCTATTAGCTTACTATACTCAATTCTCCAATTATTCCAAGACTTTATGATTTTAGCAATGTTTAAACGTCATAGAAAGTGTCAAACCTAATTTAATGTGTGTGCTTTAAGTCTGATTTTTTTTTCACGTTTTCATTTTCTTCATTTTTACTTGTAGCTTTTAAAAGGTGATATATAATTCCTAAATAACCAAATATTCTTGGACTCTCTGGCCATCTTTGAAGATGATAGTTAAAACCAGTGGCACAACTAGATGGGGTCCTTGGACTGAAGTGGTCATCCCCCGGGGAATATTTTTTAACATAAGATTATAAAATTGGTATCTGTGGTACATTTAATTTCGTCTTTCCTGGGGTGGGGCCCGCGTACTTGATTCAAACAGTCCCTATAGTAGTTGAGCCACTGGTTCAAAAATGTATCGTAAATGTACGTTGTGTAACATAAAACTTCAATGGATAGTGGTGGAATAAAGCCAATATTGGGTTTCTTGATGCCCTAGCACCAGTAGGAACTTGACGAAATTAACATGACAAATTTCGTTTAAAGAGTGAAGATGGTATAGACACATAATTTGATGAGTTTGTTGATTCCATTCAGAGAAAAGACCCGAATCAAAAAATTTTACCTCAAACAAATCGAAAACAATGGTCGTGTAAGATTGCCCCATTTCCATAGATAAGATTTGTCCATGTTCTTAGCCTTTTTCCTATCATTTGTCTCTAACTTTAGGCCATTATCATCTACCAGAGAGAAAGTGTCGGTGTCTTTGATGTCTATATTAATCTGATAATCTGGAGATAATCTGTATTAAAACCTCAGGTAAACTTAACACGGAATAAATAAGATATGTGTTATAGATATTAACAAGTTTTATAAATTCTACTTTATCTCATCCTTCTTACAATTTATATACAAGTTGATAAGACATTATACCACATTTTAATTAGATTTAATTAGTTGTTGTCTACGGCCAGATACAAAGTTGATATCCAGATAATTGTACCAACAAATTCAATAGATTTTAACACTATATTATACCACAAAAACTTTTTAACCTAACGAACATTAAAACTTTTATTTTCTATTTTCTTAGAAAAAAATTGAAACTTTTATTTTCTTAGAAAAAAATTGAAACTTTTATTTTCTTAGAAAAAAATTGAAACTTTTATTTTCTTAGAAAAAAATTGAAACTTTTATTTTCTTAGAAAAAAATTGAAACTTTTATTTTCTTAGAAAAAAAATTGAAACTTTTATTTTCTTAGAAAAAAAATTGAAACTTTTATTTTCTTAGAAAAAAATTGAAACTTTTATTTTCTTAGAAAAAAGGCAAAATTGTCAACTATTTTTTTCTTAGAAAAAATGCCACATTCAAACTTGTAATTCTTGGGAACATTCAAACATGTAATTCGTGAGAACATTCAAACATGTAATTCTTGGGACCATTCAAACATGAAATTCTTGGGAACATTCAAACTTGTAGTTTTTAAGAACATTCAAACTTGTAGTTTTTTACGAACATTCAAACTTGTAGTTTTTCAGAACATTCAAACTTGTTGTTTTTAAGAACATTAAACTCGTAGTTTTAAGAACATTCAAACATGTAATTCTTAGGAACATTCAAGCTTGTATTTCTTGGGAACATTCAAACTCGTAGTTATGGTAGTTACTAAGAACATTCAAACGTTATGACCCACCGATTTCAATGAAAATAAGAAGTGTCATACAGTTTTTCTGGTGGATTTTCTCTGTGGGAAGGATTTCTCCTGAATGTTAAAGGCAGATGACAGTCGTTCAAAAGACATTACAAATCTGAGATAAACAAACATCTCTAATATGGATAATCTGTTTATAATCCAAGATTATCCTAATCATAAAACAGATTAAAGATAATCAAGTAGTTATTGATATGGTTAAGTTAAAATAACATAACTGTTAGTCAAATTAACTTGAGTAGACATTATTTCTTAAGCCGGACAAGAATCCTGACTCGGTCTATCAGCTTCCGAAAAAACAAATCGGAACTTTGAAGAAGAGAAAAGAAATTCTAGAAAAGAATTGACACCCCATGATATTTTAGTCATTCTAATTCTTAAACAATTTTTAAGATATTGTCACATATTAGTGGACAAGAAAAGGGCTTAAACCACTATCCACTGATCTTTCATTTTCAATTTCTTGCAAGTTCAAAAGAAACTCAGTCTTAAACAAATAATATTAACGGAACAAGTTCGCTGTCCGGCTGACAAATCATACCTTAGTCTCAGATTCTCAGAAACAGGGATTTCCTTTAGCTATACGATTATCTATTATATTGTCACCGTCGAAATTACAGCTTTCAAATCCATGTGTGTAAAAAATTACCCTATTTTGAAAGTTATAATGGGACTACACGATACTCCGACTTCATAGAAAGACAAATATATAGAAATAGCAAGTGAAATTTCTAATTTTGATGTATATTTGAAAGGATTATGTGATTTACGTGCAGTTTTAGAGGTTCTGAATTTATTTGCATTTATTCAAGACCCAAATAAACCCCCATAAAATGGCGATCCATGGTCTTTAAGGTTTTTTTTATTTCACAGTATTTGGAAATACACTCGCTCTAAATAAGGCTTGACACTGTCTATAAATTTTTAAAAATTGCTAAAATCATAAAGTCTTGGAATAATTGAAGAACTGAGTATAGTAAGCTAATAGATAGACGATGTATTAAGTGATATTTAACTTGTCAATTGAGAAGTAAGTTGTCATATTAAATAAGTTTAGTCACATATCAATTATATTGTTTATAATAAAACTGTTACATCAATGATTAGTTACAACTAAACCAGACTTTATGTCGGCTACACTAAAATTTCTACTTGACAAATCTGTATTTTACACCATAAAGAACATTTTACTCTTCTATAGATGTAAAGTTTTATAATAAATTAATAGAATTTTAAATTGACACTAAAATATCACCAAATAAACTGAATTAATTTTGTGAAGAATCTCGAGGAATTTTACCTTCCTTTGACAAAATACTATTACCAGTTTCTTTTGTCTTTAAGGACCTTTTTCTGCTTCACTAAATAAACTGACGAAAGCAATTCATTATTTTTGAGGTATCTTAAGGAATTGTCCAATTCTTTCAGTCAAAGTCTACAATTAACATATTTTTGGTTCGCAAAGTAATTATCTCCCAACTTTATTTTCGTGAAACGTCCATATACCATATATGTCCGAGAATAATGCGCACTTATTTTTGATATTACCCACTGCATTAGCTTTTCAAATCAAATTTATAATCTTCAAGAATAAATAATGGCGTCGGACAATATTTCTATGTCTTTCATGAAAATATAATGACAATTAACTTGCTAACAATTTTGAGGACGGATTAGCATAATCTTAGGCTTTATTTTCCAAAACCTAACTTTTTCAAATATTTTAGCGACATTTAGGGGTAGAGATCACATTAGATAACGGAACACAAGCTTATGGTATACTACTCCCGAGTTTAATGGTACACCAAGTATCAAAAATTTGCAATGACGTGTTATTCAAAATTAGTGAATTGCTAAATATATCTTTTAGACCCAAAACAAAATACCAATTCTCTCAAGCCAAATCTCATTTGATAACTATTTGCTTTTTTTTTTCATTTACAAAATTTTTTGATTATTTTAAAATAGGTTTCAGCAGATGTTTTTTTTCAATATGTTCTTTTTCTCGGTGCCTTAAATAAATTTGGAAGTCATAAAATGCAAATCAGAAGACATGTGTTTCAATTCCACGAGTACAATATGGTATGCTGTAAGAGTATTAACGCGCTAGTGATAGAAAAAGGCAGGTACCATAGTGAGAGAATCAGGTGAAACCCAATTTACACCACCGGTATATATATAGACATTTTTGACAGTAAGCAACTCCAAAGCTAAGTTAGATTAAAGGCAGGGACACCTATAGTGAGGAACACTCGAAGAGACATATTGTTTTAAACTAAAGGTATTGTACATAATGTAGTTATTAAGATATCGAGCGCTTACCCAGATTTGAGTACCCAAAGCCGTGAGAAACAATGGAGGAGTAAGACACGGTCTAGTTCTCTTGTCAAAGCTTACACGTCTTTTTCACAAGGGTTCAATACCCTAATTTGATTGTTTGGAAAACTTGCTAACACCTACCCAGCATGATTGGGGTTGATGAATTAGCAAAGACGAGGAGCCAATATATCCTGACAGCATTATACATTAATTAATTTGAGTTGTACATAACCCCAGGATCTCAAAAGATCTGACATTCGATCTTCGGAGCTTCTACAGTCAACATCTACCTATCTTTTCAATCTTATATCAAAGTTTTTGGTGATTCAGTCTCACTTTTGGATATATCACGATTTGGATCAATACAACTTTAACAAAGTCTTCCTACTTCATTTGCCCTCCAGCAATTCATGGTAAAATTTCAATTCCTCTCTGCATGTCATGTGAACTATGGGTAGATGGTGTTTGATTATTAATGTTGTAATGGGAATAATAATTCTAATATTAATGGTTGATAATGGCTTGATATGGCTATAAGTATAATGTTGAAGGTAATATGTATAGCAATTTCAGTTTGATTTGAGTTCCATAGATCCAGCTTTATTCTATCCTGGAACCATGGAATAACAGGAATTCTGTAGGCCTAATTACGGCGATTGTTTAGGTTTGGTTCATAATATGGTCAATAATGCATCCTATTTGTCAGTGATATATTAGTTTGGAGTGTATTCTAATTTTTATATTGACATTTTCATGTTGGCACTTTCTGGAAAAAAGAAGTGAAGTTCTGTAATCAACTGGCATCGTATTTTTACTCTCCAATATTTGGCACCAGAAAGTTCTGGTATTCAATATCTGCTATCAAAATTTTCTGCTATTGAATAGTTGGTACCAGAAATTTTCTGTTATTGAATAGTTGGTACCAGAAATTTTCTGCTATTGAATAGTTGGTACCAGAAATTTTCTGCTATTGAATAGTTGGTACCAGAAATTTCTGATATTCAATAATTGGCATCATAATTTTTTGTTATTGAATAGTTGGCATAAATTTTCTGTTATTGAATAATTGGCATCAGAATCTTCTGTTTTTTAATAATTGGCACCAAAGTTTTTAATTATATAATAATTGGCACCAGAATTCTCTGATATTCAATAATTGGCACCAAAATTTTCTGATATTCAATAATTGGCATCAGAATTTTCTGATATTCAATAATTGGCATCCGAATTTTCTGATATTCAATAATTGGCATCTGGATTTTTCTGTTGTTCAATAATTGGCACCAAAATTTTGTTGTTGTTCAATAATTGGCACCAGAATTTTTCGTTATTCTATAATCTATATGACAATTTGATTATTGGCACCAGAACTTAGGATACCATTTGATATAGCACTTCAACAAACTTGTAAGTAAATTGGTAGGCTACTGTATATTTTTGCACAAAAATTCAGTATTCGGTTCGTTCCTTGATCTTTTCAAATAGTTCGTTAGTTATTGTTTACATTTGGTTACAATTCAATATTTTCATTTTTAATTGAAATGGAGGAAAATATCACGGGGATTAAAAACTTAAAGATAGCACTTTAATGTTTTTGACTAAAATATACAACTATTTATTCTGTATTGCCTTTTACAAGTAAAAATATTGTTTTAAGACTAAAGAATTTTCTGTGATTTCAGTTAAAAAATTGTTTTTAGATTTAAGTCAACAGGTTTGATCTCTATCCTTTTTGCACAAAGTAGATTGATATTATGCTAATGCTATAAGAAGCCTACGTTAATTAAGGATATAATCTAACTTGTTGTGATAAAATTTAAGTAAAATCTTTCACTGGGTTGCTAAATTTTGATATAAAATACAAACACTGATTGGTTTAAATAGAAACACGCGTTTTCCTAATTAGAATAAACATAAACATTTAATCTCCAACTGTATTTTATCTTTAAATAAGCTTAAGATTATCCTAGATAATCCACATAATGGATATGGTGTTCTAAACATTAAACTTTCTATATATTTCAATATTGGAGTTAGACGAATCAGTATGGTACACTTCCTCGAGGGATAAGCTTCATTTCAGAAATGTATGTGATTTTGGATCTTTTTTTTAATCTTTAATTTTGAGTCATATTGGAAGGGAAAGGAATATAAATGAAGAAGGATAATTTAATATGCGAAAGTGCAGTTGACAAGCACAATAGCATAGCGGTATTAGGTGTTCTGATTCATGTATATTGGTGATCAATGGATATTTGTACAATAAGGTGCTACGGAAGTAAAATATGTGACAATTTGCAAGATCAAAGGGGCGAATGGAATGATGCACTATGACCTGACAATAGTTCTTCTACGGTTTTACGGCTAGGAACTGTTATGGGTCTTTATGGTTTTACGACCCAAGTTAACTTATGTATCGTAAACCTGATTTTAATAGTGAATTTGTTAATTTCCTAACAGTCAAACAATAACAAATGGGTATATCATAGTGGATTTAATTGTGGAATCGCTTAATTTTTATGAACTGAAAATACACACATGGTTAATTAAGTTTTGTGAATTTTGACTGGATTTGTTAATTATTTTATGAGAGGCCAATGATAACACATAGATCACGTAGTATAAGTTTCCCATTCTCATTTCAGCTGGTCATTAGTTAGTTTGCTGTAATCAGAAATGGATGCTGAGCGAAACGTATTTGTACGCGGCGACTGGAATATTCCCCCTTCTTCATCATCAACAACATCCCAACTGACTATCATAGACGAATCTTCTCGAGACAGTGGATTTGAGTCTCCAATTGTAGAAAAGGTAAGCCTTAAAATCGAAATTAGTCATTCTCCTTTTTTTTCTTTGCATTTTACCTATTTTATTTAAAAATATATTTATAGACATGAATGAAGGCTTACGTCGTCTCAAGCATAAATATGTAACGCTATGCAACGCTATGCAGTGAGCAACGATGTATGCCAGTGTATAAGACTATTCCTTTTACTCTTTGAGCCCGAAATACTTGAATTATGCATAGTTTTGCTCAAAAGAAGAAATTGTTTCCTATAGAAATTGTTCATTGCAAGGAAGAAAGTAAAAATTGCTCTAAATTTAACAATGATAACTATTTTAAATATTCCAGATCATGACTGATACACCATCAAGAGCTACACCAGAAATTGGTAATACAAGTGGATTAAATTTTCATCTTAGTCGCCGAACACTGGATTTCTTCGCCGCAATTGACAAAGAAAATAATCCGGACGCCGAAAATGAGGATTTAGTAAGTAGAAAATGTGTTATAACGAATTTTTCACGACTTCGGATTTTATTTTGATTTCATGGTGTAAAAATCTGACTGGAAGCCAAGAATTAATACAATCTTATGTTGGAAAAGAAAATAAAGCTTTTTAAATCCACCTTTATTATGTTAAAACAATAGAACAGTAATTTTGAGATAAACACGTTTTTCAATTGGTTTACAAAATATCAAAGTTAAATTTTAACCCTTAATTTACCCACGGGCTTTTAGATAGCAGGATTTATAATTAAAATAAGAAAAGAAATATAGCCAACCAATGAAATCGTGTATTATAATTGGGCTATTATGGGGTTAAAAACCCTTTTTTACTCGGAGTAACTGACGGGAGCTCAGACGCATTATCCGTTTTTGACAGAACAACTTCGACGATTTGAACTGATGAGCTTCTTGACATATATTCTCAAAATGGTTGCCTATAAATTGAGTCAATTTTTGCAGGTGTTTCCTTTACTCATGTCACCCGTCAACGAAAAGAAACGTCCCAGTCCAGCAGATCTCAGCTTTGATGGATTTGATTCACCCGTTTCACACAAGAAATGCCGAAAAGAGGATTCGTTTGCCTCGCCACTGAACAGAAGAAGAAAATCGAAATTCAGGAAGCACATCGTAAGTTGATAAAACTATTTACATTTTTTTCCAATTTCGGATCAGATTATC
This sequence comes from Lottia gigantea, assembly GCF_000327385.1. Lineage (NCBI taxonomy): Eukaryota > Metazoa > Mollusca > Gastropoda > Lottiidae > Lottia > Lottia gigantea. The sequence continues at coordinate 1,917,596 of NW_008709073.1, forward strand.
ATTTCAATTGTGTTATTTTGTATCTTCTTCATTTTCGTTTTTGTTTTGTTTTAGCCTGTGTCCATTTCCCAAATATAAACAACTTATTTTGTTATATTGTAGTCAATGCCATGTACCCAAATGTCACCTGCCCCATCTCCTGATACACAAGAGATCAGAATTAAAGACGCCTTAGAAAGAATGGACGATGAAATGAGTTTGATAGGAGATGGTTCCACTTCACATGTATTGCCAACCATTAATGGAAAAAATAAAGATCTTGTGTCTATCTCACATGAAACGGTAAGTTTAAGCAGGTTATTTCACTTCTGTATGCTGTCAGTATAGGTAGCCTATTTGTGTACAGGCAATGTAAAAGGGAAGTAACTCTAAGTAAGTTTCTGCTTTTCAATAGAAACCCAAGAAGATTTATTCCTACTGGTATTAATTAATGCATAAGAATTGACTCTTTGTCGGTGCCAGCGTACTGTTTTTCCTGCATTTTAGTCATATTTTATTACCTTCACTTCAGATGGCTGACGTATTAAATGGAGTATATGAAGAGTCGGTACAAGAATGCACAGTTATTGACTGCAGATATCCTTATGAATATGAGGGTGGTCATATCCAGGTAAATACAATATTCATGTCATGTCATTTCCATTCAAGTTTATACAATTTATAAGTAAACATCATTTTTTCTTTTTTAATAATCAACAAAGATTTTATTTTGAAAAATTTATCATTTATATACAATTTACACCATTTGGACAACTTTCAAATCTTATTCCAAAAAATTCAGAAATGATAAAATTGATTGATTTTTTGCAGGGTGCTCTTAATCTTTACACTCAACAACAAATATCAGAGTTTATTAAATCTCAACAACAAAAACAGACAACTGACAGTCTCAAACATATTTTGGTCTTTCATTGTGAATTTTCATCAGAAAGAGGACCTAAATTGTAAGTCCAGAATTATATTTTGAATCTAATCTCTATAGATTTATCAAATTTCAATATTTAATCCAAAAATATCCTAATAAATTCAAAAAACATCGTTTAATGTAAAGTAAATCTGAAAATCGTATTGCGTATTATTTTAAACTGCGCAATGTATTCGCAAATATATTGTATATGACTATGTGACTCTTATTTCAGATTAAGATATTTAAGAAGCTTAGATCGTAAAGAAAACAGTCATCGTTATCCATATCTTGACTTCCCTGAAATTTACATCTTAGAAAAAGGCTACAAAGTTTTCAGTGAAAATCAAATGGTAAGCTAGATATAAAATTTTCAAACTGTAAAGCATTTTTAATAGCTCAGATTACTTTCTTGTGAGTCTTACTTAGAAAGGTTTCGGTAACAGTACTGTGGGTTTCCTTTGGTAGCTTCAAGATTTCTTCTCAAGTTTGGGCCTAAACCATAATATTTGGTTATTTACATTAAATGATTCTATTTTTCAGCATTTGTGCGAGCCACAGGGATATACACCAATGTTACATAAAGACTATTCCTCCGATTTAAGACGATTCCGAATCCGATCCAAATCCTGGACAGAAGGAGAAAGAAAATCCAAGATCCGAAGATCATTAATGTCACCTTATTAAGTGATTATACAAACATTACCAATAGTGCTTTCACTATCCACTATCAAACGGGGATGTGCAATAACTTATTATATGTGTTGTCCTGTGTTTTCTCTGTGTGTGCTGTTACGTCTCTGAAATCTCAACAAACTTATAATAACTGAGAAGACAGAAAAAAGACTTAGTGCAGACGATGTGTGTAATAAATCCATGAGTGATGTAAGAGACGTAACTCCTTCATCTTTTGCATCTTCATGGACAAACTTGATGTGTATGCTTCCAAAGTGGCGCATACATCCTAACCTAATGAAGATATTTATAAACTATCATTTAAATGGATTAATGATGTAGAAGAATGTGACTCAATACAAGAATATTGCAAGTTGCCAACATCCTTTCTATGGTGATGTATGGTGTAAATCCTTTAGGATGTAGTCTCTGATATCCAGAAAATGGAACTGTATAATAGAAACTAACGTGTACCCTTTTGTCTCGTTAAGTAATATCATTTGGATGAAAATGCACGAGTATTGGCAATAAATGTAAATGTTAAGATTATACACATTTTGATGTGATGTAAGGGACGTAACTCATCTTTTTATTCTTTTTCTTCTCTTCAATCTATCCACTCTTTATATGTTTGTAAATATTATTTATGTTCTTTTGATACCACGCTGATGTTATGCATGATTCAATCACGCTTGAACAGATTTTGAATATATAATGCACATAATGTAATAAAATAAGTGAATATTTATTTGCATGAAGCATGTGCATGACCATTTTATTCAATTTTAAAGATGGATGTCTTGTAATTTTATATATATTCTTTGTATCTTAATAAGATTTCTATTTTTCTGTCATTCTTTTTGTTCATATTGTCTCTTCTTAGTTCGAGTTATGGACATATTTTCCTCTTTCTAAACTATCCAACTTTGTAATTTCCTAGGTTATTTATTTATAAATGCATTGTCTATATTATATCTTGCATGCTATGTAAATGTGTTACTGTAGCATGATATATGAATAAAGATGCATGAATCGTAAACAAAATTATATTTTTTTCGATATCTGATCTCTGCCCTCTTATGATGCACACTGTTCGTGTGCCCGAACCCTAATCGTTGAGATCGTTCAAGACCCCCTTTCCCCCATAAACCGGCATAGTATGACTATTACAGCCACCGTCTGAAATGTTGAAGCCTTCGTGGCTTTTCTTTTGTTCGTCCTGTCCGACGTCCTTGGGCTCCACGACTTCCAGAAATGAAAATCCCTGGTCCCTACGCAGACACATGTGGTATTTGCTACTAATGAAACTTTTTTAAACCTCTTATGGTGTTATCTGGTACCGTACCTTCATTTGGCAATGTTGTACATAAGGCATTTAGTTTTCACGCGATTACATGAAATCCCTGGAATTTTCAGTAAGTACATGTAATCCCTGCTTTATCAAGGGACTTCATGAATTAATTGAAATCTTTTGGAATTTCGTGAAATCACTGAAGTATCTGTGTTACAGAGTAACAAGTAAACCTAAGATATGAGCTACACCGAATTGTTGTCTGTGTCTCTGTGGCTTGACAATAGAGACTAGTTTTGAATTTAGAGTTAACTTCTCCTTATTTCTAGACGACGCTTTTTCGGAAAAGGATCAAATTCAGTGCAAGTCTTCTCGTTTCAGTGCTATTTTAGATATTTTTGTAAAGATTTACCGGGCATACGAAAGTATAAACTAGTTGCAATGAAAATTGCATATCAAGTAGGTATTACGGAATCCATGTAAACTACACTTTTGCATTGAACACATCCTTTGCTTTGCCCAGATTTCATACAAACTCTTGAAACTTTATCATCAATCAAACTAAACTTTTTATTTGAAGTTGAGTTGAAAGGGGAGAAAGAGTTTAACAATTTTGGAAGCTAAGGTAAATTTACCAAGCTGATAAATCTCCAAGAAGAATAACAGTTAGCAATCTTTATCCCTTTTAATCCATTTCTATATCAGGCCTACTAAATAAAGGCGGTATGAAACTGTTTGTGACAGTCACTGACACTAGTCAGTCAGACAATATTGTCCAAAGAACGAGAATCAATGCATGTTTGTGTACTCAGAAAATACTAAATATCAGTATTTGGATTGATTTTCATTATTTCAATGGAATTTAATTGAAATTAAATGGATTTGCAGTAAAATGATAGAAAGATTTAGATATGTTGTACAGACACAGCTTTATGGAACAACAAAATTTCAATAAAAAAATATTGAAATAAACAACCCTGGCACATTGAGAAATAAAAACTTTAACCAGTGATTGTTGATCCTTAAAGCTGTGGATATCAGTTTTAGGTTAAACATAACTCTAACCACTTCAATAACTTTTCAGTAAAATGAAGACAATGGAGGAAGAAGAGAAAAAAGAAACAGAAGCTAGAGTTGATTTGGCTGATTTTGTTTTTGAAGTTGATCGATTTACAAAACTGATTGAACCTTTTGCTTTTTGTTTTTATTTTCTTGATGATGTCAGAAGGTAGGCAATTAGTACCGGTAATGAAACTTATGAAGTATTTGACCTGAAACTAAATATTCGCTTTATTTTGATTAAAAATTGTGTGGAACATAGTAATGGTATGGTTAACTGATTGTAAACAAATATTGAACCAGCCACATTTGACTTTTATAACAGATCGTGATCTTGATATTCCAGATGGAGGAACCCAGTATTATCTGGTGTTTTGTTAGTCACCTTAAATCTTTCCTGTCTTATACTAACTAAAGGTTTGTATATAATTACATATATCACACATCCGTTCCATATGCTCATTCAAAAAGTTGAAAATGAAAAAGAGCAAATGAATTGGCCATTATGATTAAGCAAAATTCTTCTGCTTGCTTGCATGGACAATCAGTCCCTATGGAAGTTTAGCCACTGTAGTGGTTGAGGGCTCTTATCTCAGTTGGATGTGTGAAAGTATGGAGACCTTTAATAAGTCAATTTTCCGCATTATTGACCATTTTGGAAAATGTTATAATCAAATGAAGTTCATAAAACAAGGATTCCTCTACTGGCATTGGATTACTCAAAATTGACACAAATTAACTATATTAACAAAAACCCATATTTTGATGAACACTAGGATAGGATCACAATTTCTGTTGTTTTGATGCTAGAAGAAAAAAATAAATGTTTTCAATATATTTTTTCAGGGTCGGTGTTTGTGTTTGCATCATTAGCTGTGATATGTATAGCCTCGGTGTCTTTATTTCACATACATACAAAGATTTTAAACAAAGTATTACCTGAAACACGCCGATTACCTCGTGTTTATAATGGTGAAGATATTAATACTTTACAGACAGTCAGACAGTTTAGATATAGGTTAGAATTTTACACTTTTTGATTTGTCATTTTGCATTTTGGCAACATATAGAATTTACAATTTTTGACCAACCCATTTTGCATGTAATGGACGGAGATAAAAGGAAATGCTCATCCCAAGTAAGAAAATATTTTAGCGCCTTCTTCTTAGACAGTATTTTAAAGCTAGCTGTTGTGTTATTTTCAAAGATTTTGTACCTTTTGTAAAGATATGATGAATTAATAAAGATCAAAAGACAGCTTTTGCAGTTTTTTTACATTTTGAAATCTGAATTGACAACCAAAGAAGATCTTGTCGGAATTTGGACAATTTGAAAATTTTGTAACAATTGTTAATTAAGCTGTGTACCCTGAAAGTAATTTTCTTGTAAATTTTGAGCAATCAAGCCACATTGATATTATCTATTGACAAAATCAAGGTATTATTTTATTGGTGTTATGATATACCATTAGGCCTATAGTTCTCATCAACTTTGACTAAATTTGGTACTTATATTTGGCTTGATGAGATCTTATTTGTGATTTTGTGTCTATTTTCAGTTTAATTGAAATGCATGATTTTGTGATAAAATGTAATGAATACTTATCATCATGGTATTGTATATTGAAATGGGAGAAAACTCTAACATCATTAATGTAAGTATATATCAAGCTACTGGTCTGTTGTAATTCACATGAGCTCATCACATGCTTTGTGTTTCAGATATAAAATCCTTATCAGGATTCAGCAGTAATTTGTATAAGTCAGAAAGATACTTCTTGATGATTGTACAAAACTAATATTTTGTTTGTATAAGTGTGATCTATTCAAAGAGGACACCTCTGTAGAATTATCAATTACTTCTCAGTCAGGATTTTCATGTTCATGACCAAGAGTGTGTACTTTCTACTTTCAGTTTTCACATAGAAGTTTGTGTATTTATATTGAGTTTGGTTGTCATGTCAACTAGAATCAACTGCTTTATGTTCTTTAATTGGTTCTTCTTATGTCATCAAGACAGTATCAATTGTAAGTTATTTTCAACTTCAGATATCCATGATATTATGACCTCACGTAAACAGTCTAATTAAAATTACCCATCCCATAACCTGATGACCTCTGCCTTAACCAATGACATTTCTTCCTTCTACAATGCTGGGATTTTGTGATGCAAACAAACAGTTTATTCTCTGAAGAATAAGACTAGTTTATCAAGTTCCCTGAAATTGAATTTTAAACATGCCTATTTATTGAGTTATTTTATTTATTTAAACAGAGGTCAGGTTAGGTCAAAAGGTTATTGGGATGAATGTAAAAAGAGCACCATCATTAGACCCTTACTGTAGTGGCTACATTGAAACAAGTTTGGTCTTTTTTTAATTAGACTTCTCAAATACCTCAACACCGCTAATGACCTGTACAATGGTGACAGTGTAAAAGTGATAATTATTCTTATGGTTGTTCTGAATCCTGGTCATTATCAGAGTTTATGGTCACATAATTTATGCAATAACTGTATTTTGATAGATATAAAGAATATGGTGGTTCCAGATGAAAATAAAGTCAAGTTACGAGAATCAAACGGCGTCACACCTGACATAAAATCAAAGGTATGATATTCAGTGAGAGATGGATGGAATTAATTTATTTCTGGTGTACTTTACTAATTACCAGCGTTTTTTAGTAAAATGTCTGTCATTTGCTAAAAGAAATGATCTTATGCTTGATTCTGCAGAAAAATACAGCAATAGCCAAATTAATTATCTTAATTTACAATTAATCAGACTGCTTTGGTTAACTTTTAGGAAAAAATTGACGAAGACCAAAAATCAGTGGAAATAGAAGATTCAAATGATGTAAGCCTTTGTTCTGTAATTTTCCTTTCCTAGACATATGTCTGTTGTCTGCATGTTTCTTTTGTGGAATTGTGAAAAATTGAAGGCTTTCTTTGCCCTTAGAGCTGTTAATAAGTACCGAATTATGGAAATTTATATGTTAAAGTTAAACTATTGATGAAATATCAAAAACCTTAACTTGAGTTGTTGTATCAGCGCAGGTTTGGACTATTTGATTAATTGGTGTTCCTAATGAATTATAATGTATTCTTAATCATATCATTATGTTCTTATTGCATATAATTAAGAGTTTTAACCAACCATAAATGCCCATGTATGAACAGTCTGGATAAGCAAAAAAAGACTTTTTGACCTTTCTTGATCTGTCACTCATTGGAATTCTGCTGGTAATTCTCATCTAATTTACCTAATGATGAATATTATGAACATGTGAGACAAACTGGTATTTTTCCAAGTCATTAGAACAACTCTACTTTCTATTCGTAAAAGTATTAGTATTAGCATTTTCATCAATGAAAATAATGAAACCCATCTTTAAACCCTGTTGGGTTAAACTGACCAACCATATCGGTATATTGACTTCAATTCCATTTCAGACTGATACTGTAGATGTATCTGATGAAGATAATATGGTACCATTAGAAGATAACATGGTTCCGTTAGATTCTACCCCTAATAAACCTGGTATGGTGGCTAGGTTATTAGAGTTAAAACGCAGACGTCAACAGGCCTCATCAGGTATTCTTTATAAATATTCATTTAAATCGTGTTCATGACTTGTTAAATCTGTCCTCAATACGCCTAAAGGTGAGGGCACACGAAATGTCTTGGTCGCGGAGACTTTTGTCGCCTATTAGAGTCTTGTCTTCAGTTTCAGCCACTGGCACTGGCACACGAGGAGACAAAAATCTCCAGTCGATTGTTTTCCACCTTGTCGATAATCACGTAGGGAACATGCACTTGAAAGGAAAAGGAATCTGATTGGATGATGACGGTCTGTCTTGCAGAAGATAAAACTATCGGAGACAATTATTCAATCATGTTGATAATCTTGTCCAGGAAGCATGTGCACACGCAAAATTTTTCTCAAGACTCTAATCATCTACAAAAATCTCTGACAAAGTCTGCTTGTGTGCCCGCACCTTTAGAGAAGATCTATTGACTGGTATTGACATAAAGTTTTTCTTTCTTACAGAAAATTGTTTTGCATGCAAAGTGGCATTTTCAGCATTTCTTAAAAGAAGGGTAAGATATTATATTTCTGTATTTGTAAATAATTTTCATATGTTTCTTAGTAATAATAATAATGATAAACTCTTTATTTTACATGGATCAGAATTATGTCCATTATACCAATTTACATGGAGCTCTCAGCCCTAGAGGACTTTAGATATCTTTTGTTGAACATAGTTTGCATCCAATACTGGGAGCCGCGGTGGCATAGTGAGTTAGAAGTTTGTTGCTAACCTGAAGGTCCAGGGTTCAATCCCGGCATAGGGCGAGATAATACCTTTGGATTTTTCAACCCGGTTTCCCCCTGTCAGTAATGCAGGTAAGAGGGGCTGACATGGAAAAAGCGTTGGATAAAGAAAAAAGAGCAAGCTAATGCCGCTGTCCTGGCAAAATTTCCCTCATTGCACCCTGTATGGCGTTGCCCGTCTTCATTAGCCCACATCGTGCAGAAAAGTAGGACAATGCCATAGCTACAACAATCCATTGGAAATACAATTACAATGCCTTCCTAGGATTTAAATGGTTATACACTGTAAAAAATAACATCAACATCACTAGTGAAATTAGGAGCAGAAAAACTGGACATTAAACTCTATTTCTGTTTATATTATAGTATTATTGTCGACATTGTGGGAAAGATTTTTGTAATAAATGTTGTAATCAAAAAGTACCAAGATCAGTGTTTGGAGCTACAGGTAAGATCTATGTTTCAAACTGATAGAGCTCGATTTAATATAATGGTGTCAGTTTAGGATATAAGTTTGTCTACAATTAAATAAAAACTGACCATTGTAAGCGTACCTTCCTGTCTGTTATTAACATTCTGCTTTCAATGTCATATCTGCAAAAGAAATTTGCCAGTTTATCTGTTCAACTCCAACGACTTGTATGATAATGTTTGGTAGGGACGCAGGCTGAAATAGGTCAGTTGTCTGATGATCTCATAGCAAGAAACAACATGTTTTAGGTTTTGTTTTAATATTTCTTTATGGCTTCACAATAGATGTATTGAGCACTATTTTAACATTTTGTGTTATTGTATGATAATGTTTAAATATGATTTTGTAGCCCCAGCTGCCCAGACGGAAACTGTATTGGTGTGTAATAATTGTCAGAAGTTACTAGCGACTGGAAAAGATATTAAAGTCAGTTGAACATCCTGGGAGAGCACTGTGTGAGTTTTTACAGACATTACTGGTACAAAATACATTGTGATTTGAGGTTTTAAATGGAGTAGTAGATGGGGTGATAGAAAGGTTTTTTTAAATTTCAAAATATTTTTGTCACATTTTTTATCTATATATAGTTTTTACTATGAATTCATAGCTTGATGAATTCTTTTATTTACTATTAGCTATAAGCATGTAAAATAACATAACACATTTTATACATAACCAACATAAAGTGTGTTATGTTCATGTACATCCTATGTATAAGCTTAAAGGGATTGTAAAGATGTTTTTTAAATTTATGTTATTTGTGGACACTTCGCAAAACATCACAAAATATGATATATCACAGAAACTTCGCAATTAGTGATGTCATCAAACACTTAGTTTTAGTGAAATTGCAGGAACCTCTGACGTCTGATGGAAATTTCGAATAGTGCAATGTTCCCTATACACATAACTAATTTATAAAACCTCTTAACAATCCCTTTAAATGGCCTTCACACCATAGAAATCACCAGTTGCGTATGGAAGCGCTCATAAAATTCTAACACAACTCAAAATGCAAGTGAGTTGTTGTGAACTCATTGCCACTTTCATTGTTCTCAACCCTGCTCAACTGGAAATCACTATGGTGTGAGACTATCTTAAGATGTACAAATTATTTTTTAGATTTTTCTTAGTATTTGTAATAGTAATTTGTATTTAAGAGTCATGTTATTGTTGATCTGTTGATAAGTATATTTTTATCATATACAGAATCTTCTTTTCTATCTTTTTTATTTAAGTGTAACTTTGTGGGCTCAAATTAATTTTTATGTAAGTCGAAAAAGAAAATGTCCTCAAATTTGTGAAAACTATACACCAAAATCTAGAGAATTATGCCCTTTAACGCATCTGAAAGTTTTAAAAAAAATCCAACCATTAATATTTTAAACACCAAAACTATTTAAAAACATTACGTAAGATTTTTAAGTTCATTACGCTTTTTGGAAACTGTTAGATAACTAGTGTATGGATTTGAATAAAATAAACGCTTAATTGTAGAGAAGGCAATCTAGGTCAAATTGCTTAATTAACAATTAGTACTCAGTTTTTAATTAACCCTTTTAAAACATATTCAGATTTACAAGAAAATACATTGCTATAAATAGCATACTTTAGAAATATTTTCAGTTATAATTTACGACGTGTTTGATATTTAAAATGTTTTATAAAAGAAGTGGAATGGCCCTTTTAAAGGGATTATTAAGAGGTTTTTAAATTTTTTTATACGTATCAATGGTGGGATGGTGCAAATTGATGCTATCAGTGTCCCCGATACACATACAAAGTTTAGAAAACCTCTTTACAATCCCTTTAAGATAAGTTTTGATAAAATTACAGTCAACTTTTCCCTATTTTAGCAGTCCTTCTGAGATGCATGTATTCTAAATTACACAAATTCTGATAATTCTCAAATCTACGTTCACACCAAGATGCATCTGAAGACAAATCAACAAAAATACATGATTTCGCAATAATAAAAGTGATACTTTAAAATCCCACCAAAATTAAGTAAAATCTTTGATGTCAATTTGCATGTGTATTTTCCAGTCTAAAGTCTGGGCTGAGAATTTTGGTAAACAGTCAGGGATCTAATCAAACTAAATTTCAGCTATCCAAAATACTTTCTAGATTTAAAATCTGATTTTTGGTTCATCTGCAATTAATTCAATAAAATGATAACAATTTAATCATAATATTAGAAATATTTTCAAAGAAGATAACAGTTTAATAAAACCTGATAAAAGCAGGAGTTTTTATGTTATTGTAAACAAACCATGTGTCAAAAAGTCTCAAACTTGGTCAATAAGTGTATATATTCATCAGTTTGACTTGAAAAAAAAAACTAAAAAATAGAATATCTATTATATCCATTAAACTTAAGTTATTATTGAAACATGCTTCTAAGTTTAATGAATTATTACTTAGTTTTATGGATATATTGGATTATAGAGGGATTCTGTTGTATAGTTATGACACCAGGTAAGTCCACTGATGAAAAAAGACTCATTTTGGCAAAGTGTCAATTTTTTGGTCATAGGAAGAGGAAAAGAGACCCTATTACCAGGTAAAACCAACTGATCTATATTGAAGAAACTGATTTTTTTAGATATATTTTTATGAATTTGTTAACCTTTTTTTTTTAAAAAATCTTGGCATCTTTACAGCTTATATTGTTATAGTATAATAGTCATGTATTATGTTTGTATGTGATAATGTTTGTATATATGTTAAATGTTCATAAGGTATATGCTTAGAAAGCGGGTTTTAGACAATCAAATGTCTTGCTAAATTGAATGTCTTGATGGATAAACATTTTAAAAATTTGTTAAGGGTCCAAGTAAATCATTTTGACTTCTTCATCAAGGTCATGAATTTTTTAGTAGTATTAGTATAATATTTGAGCGGTGGTCTGGGTCTGAAACTGGGATGTTGACAAATCCAAAGACGTATTGCATCTTGTTATGCTATTATTATTTTTATTATTTCAAATTTTCAAAGAACTGCTCCTTAATTTTAAAATAACTGCACGAAATTGCAAATGTCTTAAACTGCTGTTTTATGGCATTTCAGCTTTTGAATTTTTTTTCAGCCTAAATACTTTTAAAAATGGTTTCCATGGTTGCGCTCGATTGGAGAGTTCTGAACATGTTCCGTCTGTTCCAAATCTGCCATCAATTAAATGCTATGAAACCGCGGGATATGTTGCATCTATTTCCTTCTCCACCTTTTTGAATTCTGTCTGCACCTACTATTTTTTGGCACACATGGAACGCGTTCTGAACTCTGTTCTAACTTGTTTTATTGTTTCTGTCGTTTCCATAACTCGTGAATGTGCAGCACTACCAATCGAGCGGGCCCCCATATTTTCTATCACAATGATAAGCACAAGTACTGATGAAAATAATCTGTTTTACTTCAAATCAAAATATAGTTTTGCTCACAGTATTTTATTTATAATAAACCTTAGATTGTTTTTTGTTTCAAAATATTTATAATTTATTTTATTTAAGTATTTTATATGATTATATTTATTTTGTCATCAGTGAGTAGCAAATCTACCAAAAATCGACTGAAAATCAAACTTTTATTTTATTGGTAACAAGATAGTTCTTTAAAGAGATTGTAAAGAAGTTTTCTAAATTCTGTATGTGTATCGAGGACACTGATAGTATCAATTTACACCATTTCAATTTTCAATCAGACATCTGTAGTTCCTGCAATTCATTTAAAACTAAGTGTTTGATGAAACCACTAATCTCTAATATGCATTATCACATAAGGCACTTTGTGATAAGTGATGTCATCAAACTCTTTGGAACCACAGACATTTGACTGAAAATCAGAATGGAGCAAATTGATGCTATCTGTGTTTCCAATACACATATACAATTTAGAAAACCTCTTACTACATAATAAGGTACACATATTTAATTAAAGCAAAGTTTGGTGAATTGATTTTAAAGAGATTGAACAAAAATGATTTCCAAATTTTGTTATTATTTTTCATAAAAGCTCTCGATTCAACATCAAAATATTGCCTTTTTGGAATTTTCAAATTCTATAAAAGAAGTTTTATGCATGGCAAAGTTTGTTACTTTGGCACATTTTCTTCAGTCTGAGAAGTTGTGTTTTCTTATTGGTGTAAGCAAATATTAGAAAAATGTGCAGTAATTTAGAAAAAATAATTTTTGTCTGTGTATTAAGGATACACGACTTTGATATGCGTGTGACATTTGTTTGAAATAATCACAATTGTGCAAAAATTTGGTACTAGAAAAAATCATTTACTTGTGCAAAAATCTCAAGTTACTTAAGCTCAACTATTTTTACTTTTGTTTTGTTTTCAATGTTTTGATATAACTAGTCAATAGTCATATATTATAATCTTTCTTACAGTGTCTGTGATACACACAAGGATCTATAATTAACAATACTAATTAATTAATGTCAACCTCCATTTATGAATATTTTAAGCTCATGATGCTATCCTTGCAAAATTGCTCTAATTGCACACTGCATGGTTTTGAATCTTCAGTAGCCATTCAATTCCATGAATATTAAAGTGATACTATGTCTAAGAATGAACATAAAATTTAAGTTCTCAAGAATGGTCAATATGAGTATATATTCATCAGTGAACTTACCTGGTGTCATTAAGTTACAACAGAATCCCTGGAAAATCTAGAAAATTGGAAAATTCATAAAACTAAGTAATTATTATAATCTTAATATTAACCATTTTTCAATAGTTAATCGCATATTTATGGATAATTACTATGTTTTTTGGAATAATCAGATTATATAAGGATCCTGTTATGTTATTTATGACACCAGGTTATCTACTGATGAATATATGCTCTTATTAGCCAAGTTTAAAATTTTAGAATTTAATGTTCATTCTAAGACGTAGTATTCCTTTAAGAAACTTGAAAATTTAATTTAAATTATTTGATTTATTGTGGTTTCTTATTGTACTAACAGGTCTGGTTGAGGGATATAAAACTAAACATTTGCTTGTAATAATGTTAGTTTTAAAATTTAAATTCTTCAGCAATTCAAGAGAAATGTGATGACAGTATAAAATTCCTTAGAATGTTTTTGAAGCAATAATGAAAGAAAAGCCATATATAAAGATAAATAGCCAATCTTTGTATAATTATAGCTGTTAAAATTGTTAGTTATTGTCTAGTCAAGCTGTAGAAATCCTGTTTTATACCTGTGATGGTTATTTTGAATTTTCAACAAAAATATTATAAAGTATATATCTAAATATTACATAATGTCAAAATAGTACATTTGTCTTGTTGAATATAATATCAGTATAAATTATTGTATATTTGTCATTGGTTGGTATATTGGTAGTCAATGAAATGTATTTTAATGGTATGGTATAGTTGAGCAAACATAATTTTTTTCATATCTACAGGCCACTTTATTTGGTAGGGTTAGTAGTAATGCATAGAATTCGCCTAGTCTCTATCTGCAGGTCTGACTGTTCCTTATCACAGGTGCGATAAAAGTAGGGACTTGAAGTCTGGGTGTCAGAGACTAGAATTCGTTTACCTTCAGTGTCTAATATTTCTACCCCGAAATAAGGTAGACTGCTCATGTATGTTTTTGCTGGACTATATAAGTCTATAACCAAATCATTCAATCACTTTGTTTGTATTTAATCTAAATCAATCTTCTTTTTCCTCTTTTAAATGAAGTCACATTCTCTTCTCTTTGAGAATCTTTTGCACATGCCTGAAAAAAGTTAACTCCAGATACCAAATAAACTCCATTTTGTATTTTTTTTCTCATTTGGAAGAAGGCATGATTCATTAACAATACCCCCTCGTAAAAGGGATTGTAAAGAGGTTTTCTAAATTTTGTATGTGTATCAGAGACATTGATAGCATCTTTTTTTACCATTCCAATTTTAAGTCAGAGGCATGTGGTTCCTGCAGTTCCACAAAATATAAGTGGTTGATGACGTCACTAATTGCAAAGTAAGCCAATAAGGCCCTTCGTGATTAGTGACGTTATCTAACACTTAGCTTATATGGAATTGCAGGAACCAAAGACGTCTGATTGAAAATTTGAATAGTGTCTTCGAAACACAAATTTTTTTTAGAAAACCTCTTTACAATCCCTTTAATGAACATTATACATGTACATGTGATTAATGCAAAATCAACAAAATATTTTTCTCTATATGTCTTGTTTATGTTATATGTTATTAATTGTATAAATTGTTTATTGTATTGTGTATAATCTGTTTTTATTTATTGTATAGTTTGTTGTTACCGTATTTACTGAAGTAAATAACATACATATAGAAAGCGCTCTTGATGGTCAGAAATGGCTGCTTTGTCTTTTACAAAAACAAATATTTATTACTTTATGGTTTCATGACTATGATCTGGCTTTAGCCCCAAACTATCATGTGCGGCAATTTTTATTTAAAAAGACAGGTTCGCCATTTTCAGGTGTTGATTTTAGTCTTGAATATATGTAAAAAGTATTCAGAATACAAGAAATGCATGTAAATCACATAATTCATTCAAAAATACTTCAAACTAGGAATTTTCCTTTTGTATATTGTCACGTCTCAAGAAATGATCAGTCATTGTGGATAATTCTGGACACACATTGATTTGAAGGCTCAAAGTTAGACAGTGAGATGTGAATACTATAACTGATTAGCTTAGCTAAAAACATTTTCTTTCTGAGACTCAGATATGATTGTTCAAACAATGGTGAACCTGTCCCTTTAAGGGCTTTGTTCAATCAAAATGCTTTTACCAGCACTGGCACTGTATTTGTAATGAACACATGATGCTCATCAGCCATTTTGCTTATTCTATAGTGCATTTTATTTTTAAATTACTTTAGATCTTCATTTTCGGCCAAAAAGTATAAGCCAAAATATTATGAACATTCAAATTTATGCCTATTTCTTAAACTGCAGTGCATGAAGGAATAAACTTTTAAAAATATCAAAAAAATTGTCATTACTCATGTAGGTAATTAGTTAAATATTAATTACGTGTATTTTTTATTTTTATTTAAAACAACATTTAAACAACTGACAATATTTATATTTTTGGATGATAAAAAGCAATGGTCTAGTGATTTTACTTCTACTACTTTGAGTCCTTATTGCAACATTTAGAGTGATGATTATATTAATAAATTTTATGGCTACTCCTGGCTTATGACAATGAAAAATGTGGTGTTTCTAAAAACACTCTTAGTGCTAGGGCGTCCTAAAAACAGTGTTAAAAGTTCAGACTCTCGGACATCCCAGAGCTAAGATCGTTTTGAGAATACCAGGCCTGGGTCCTGTTTACACAAAAAAAGTCACTTTTCAGTGAATCACCTGACTTGCTCGATTCAATTTAGGAAAGTTACACCACAAATACCAAAACTATCTGTCCTGATGAAGGATTGAGTATCTAAAACGTCTTAACACATCAGCAGCATGAAATGAGTGTTAGTCAATTCGGGTTGAACTTACTGTTAACATTCACTGAGTGCTTTTAGAACATAAACCTACATAATACAGTAGATACAAAAATAATTTAAGCCAAAATTGTTTCATGGTGAAAATGATCTACCATTATGGTTATATGAAGCCATTATTGGTAGCAGCATGAGGTGCCTGATGATCTCGTAAACCATTTTCAAATTCAACCATTGGTATATTATTTTCACTGAAATAATAAAAATAATATCATCCAATAGAAATCTTATTAGATTAGATTTCTGCTTTTGATTGACAGGAGATAAAATTGTTATATACTTACTCTATATATCTGGTATCATCAGTAGAATATTGGGGTGGTAATCTATAGACAGCTGATAAAAGTACTATATACTTACTCTATATATCTGGGATCATCAGTAGAATATTGGGGTGGTAATCTATAGACAGGAGATAAAAGTACTATATACTTACTCTATATATCTAGGGTCATCAGTAGAATATTGGGGTGGTAATCTATAGACCGGAGATAAAAGTACTATATACTTACTCTATATATCTGGGTCATCAGTAGAATATTGGGGTGGTAATCTATAGACAGCTGATAAAAGTACTATATACTTACTCTATATATCTGGGATCATCAGTAGAATATTGGGGTGGTAATCTATAGATAGGAGATAAAAGTACTATATACTTACTCTATATATCTGGGATCATCAGTAGAATATTGGTATGGTAATCTATAGACAGATGATAAAAGTACTATATACTTACTCTATATATCTAGGATCATCAGTAGAATATTGGGGTGGTAATCTATAGACAGCTGATAAAAGTGCTATATACTTACTCTATATATCTAGGATCATCAGTAGAATATTGGGGTGGCAATCTATAGACAGGAGATAAAAGTACTGTACAGTTACTCTATATATCTAGGATCATCAGTAGAATATTGGGGTGGTAATCTATAGACAGGAGATAAAAGTACTGTACACTTACTCTATATATCTAGGATCATCAGTAGAATATTGGGGTGGTAATCTATAGACAGGAGGTGGGGGTAATGATTGCTGACTACTGTAAGCTGACTGGCGATTTCTATGTCTGCAATATAGAATAAATTATAACTTTTGTTTTATTTTGGTATCAGGACAAATAACCAGCAGAGCTTTCAAATTATATCACAAAAGCCAACTGAGTTTATTCAAGATGATTTTGGACTCTTAATTCACACAAAAATATTCTGCCTTTGTTAAAATGGCATAATATTTAGAATTTCTCAACCAATTTGCTTTTGATATGAGTCAGAGCACAAAGCTTATTTTGAAATTGAGTGTCGCTTTATAATTATTACCCTGCTAGAGTTGCTCTATAATATGCTGGCCCTTCTAGAACACCCGATGAAACTCTGCAGCTGGCTTTGTCAATGTGGCAACCCTGAAGAAAGTCCACATAGCTAATAATATTGTTTATTTAATATAATGAAATTACTTCTGTAATGTTCCTGGAGCTGAGTAACAGGAATCTCTGGATCTAAAACCATGTCTATATTTATCAGATCTATCTAATGTCATAGTACCATATTTCTCATACTCTAATAACGGTGTATCTCTAGTATATGACATACGTCTTAATGCTTTAGATGCTCTTCTTATTGTGTCATATCTTTGCTGTTCTCTGAAAATCAAAGAAATCTAAATTTCGTTCAAAATTCTTCCAGTTTTATAACATGGAGCAAAGTTATCTCTGCTATTTGAACTAATTGTCCAACAAAATTGGTTTTCATTGAAACTTTTCACATTCAACTAAATTAATAGAAAATGTCTTATGATAGCTTTAAAACTGATAACTGGTGGAAAAACATCCTCAGGAATAATAGCTGTTTTCGTTTACCATAATTTTTTTCCAGTTGAATATTTTGACTTGCAAAAGTAATGGTGTAAAATAATTGAAAAACAGCAATTTCAAGAAGACGCCACACAAAAGATGTGAAATGATAAAATCTTACTTACTCTACAGATATAGTCTTCTTTGATCTAGAAGATAGGAGAAATATAAATACAGATTCATAAGAAATGGAAGCAAAGCACTTTACAGAAATTGAGCACAAAAACAACAAATTTTTGTCTCAGTCTCAGCAATGTCACTGCACTAAGGTTTAGACAGTAAATAAGAGGAAAAGACATGGAAAAGGCGTAAAGATCGCCTTGACTTAAAATGATTTTAGTTCTCCAGTCATCTGATTGGTCAAATACTAAAATTGTTTTATATGTATTACAGTATGTCTTAAGATTTGAATTTATTTTTTTAACTTAGTCAAAAATAAGGCCCCAGATAGAATTTCTCTTAAATTCAACACAAGTATTTATCAAATAGCAAGTCAGATTGTCTTCTGCTAGGCGCTTGCTTACATGCTGAGAGTTCAAATCCTCTTCAATGTAAGAAAAACTCTGATGCCATGGCCATTGCTTCTGAGAGTCAGTTTTGTCCCCTTAATATCAATCTGAAGCAGAAGTAGGGCAACAAGCTTAATTTCAAAGTAATTCCCGAAAGTCTATTTTACAATTCTTACCTTTTAGAATGAGAGCAACAGAAACATAAAGATAAGATAAAGGCCAAAAAGATTAATACAGAGGTTGGTATAACACAAATATAAATAAACTCCATAAAAAATTCACGACATTTTTCATTGCCACAGCGACTCGGTGGTAAATAATGGTCTGTTATTGGTATATAACTGTCAGTTGGTAGAATAGTTTCCAGTTCCAATATTGGTACTATTGTTACGTTGGTATAGTTCATATAGTTCTTATCCATTGTGAAATTCATCTAAGATAAAAATTTAAAAATTTACATTAAAAGGCATGGTTCACCATTTTTGGATTCCGGTTTTTGAAGTTAACTTAGTGTTCATGGTGCAATTTGTGATCTATTACCTTTGATATCAAACAGTTGTTAACAGATATTAAACATTATGGGTGTATGTGATCAGGGTTTTAGAAGGAGATTTCCATCGTCATGCACCTTTGGCAAAAATTCCATTGAAACACTGTTATTTTCTAATCTCATACATAATACAGGTTATTTTTCAGTTTAATATTCTCATTCCTTAATTGTTGATTCTTATACATATCTTACAGAAGGGGTTTTCAACCTTTTTCTTTCTATTACCCCTTTCAGGATTGCATTGCCCCCTTTCCCATTAAATATTTTCTATTACCTCCCTACTCCCTATAAATCCTTCTTATTTCTTGATTTTCTCTTAGGTTTTTCCCTGCAAAAGAGCCTCATTATCCCTTAAAAATTTCAAAATTACCCTTGGGGCTTCGGGGTAAGGTTGAAAACCCCTGCCTCACAGCCTCATGAACTTGTACACATTCAGAGCAATTTGTTATTGTTAATGACACAACAAAAAAGCAAATAATGAAAACCACAACACCAGCACTGATTCCAAGCACTAAAAGCCTCTTGGCTCAGTAAATAAATTGAAATTTTTGCATATCTCTTCCAACCTTCAAATTATAATGGAAAGGACTAGATATAAAAAGTCTACACCTAACATAAAGACACAAATAATATAACTTTAAAACTTACTTTTACAAAGTTTTATGGCTGATGTTCTAAAAATAGAACCTAATTGCCATGACTTCCTGTAGCATTCCTGGAGGTAGATGAGATTAACCAGTCTCTCTCAATTCCAGCTTGGTTGTACCAGATTTTCACAGAAATAAAGAGAAATGATCTAGTAATTACAAGATAGAAATTTATATGTATTATTTACACAATGCCTTCCTTCAATATAACTTTCACTTAGGCTAATGAAAACAAACACCATGAGTGATATTATACCAGCAAGAAAAGTTACAAAACCGCTTTACAACACCTTTGTAGGGTAGTACAAATCTAAACAATGTTTCTCATTTTATCAAATAGGTTGAAACTATATTTAGGTTCAATCCTAAAATCATCTTTGAATCTTTCCCCTCGAACAAGGGGCATATCTTGAGGGGAGGGCCAAAAATGAGAGGTATCTCCTGGGTCAGATTGGAAGGGGCCTGGAGTCTGCCAGAGGCCTTAAGAAGATTTCAGATGACCTTAGATGAATTTTGAGCATTTAGAGGGCTTAATTTTCATTTCAAAATAAGACCTTTAACAGGGGGAGGGGGAGAGGGGGGAGGAGGGTGGAATAGCCCAATGGCCTACCCCCTAAATATGGTACTGTCCTTGATGGCTGATGAAAACAAAATAAAAAATACAAGAGAATAGATTGATTTAATTATAATATAAAGAAGACAATATATAAATATAATCTGAAATATAGAGGATATCAAGAGCAAGATTCTGAATAGTCTCTACACAATATATCTGACTATTGATCAAATCTATGAAGCATGTAAATTGATTATTGCATGGATTTTTCGTCAGATGCAAAATATTACAATTCTAAATATAATACAAATCTATTGAAAAGAAATTTATTGGTAAATGATCAAACAAATAGATTATACCATGCATCATCTAGTCACATCATCAACACAAGCTGATAGCATATCAGATATATCATCTTGTGATAAATGAAATAATGCAAGTAGGCAATTAGCATCTATATATATGTAAAGCTATTTTCAACACCCAGTTGAGCTACCCTGGCTCACAACCTTCATCAAGTTTTTTTTGAAAATTGCCCTATACTACAATGTGACTGTTAAGTGATTTTTAATAAGTCATCAAGCCTAATTTTTCAACCCACTTGTTATTGGATTAAGACAAACATATGAGAAGATTAATGCCAAGGACCAAGCTTGATCCTCAATCCTTGTCAAAATATTTTTTTTTAAATTTTTGCTCAATTTTTACTTTGTCAAAACACATGGAGTTGTCTGACTAAAGTCAAAAAAACAAAACTAATTCAAAATTTCATCTTTTAACTCCTGTTCAGTGAATTTCAGTCTCCCAAATCTTTAACTTTCCCAATCCAATAGGCTTGATTTTTTATATCTGAAATGTGCCAACAACATGAAACAAGCTCTTGTTGATTTGATATATATATATTATAAACAGAATAGATCCTCTAAATTCAAAATAAGACATACTTATAAATCTTAAAAATCAAAATTGGAGAAATTCTCCTATATGGATATACTTGTAAAATCACAAAATAAAAATCATTTTAACATTGAACACATTAGAATAAATTAACATAAATTATGGAATACTCTGAATAATTAGACTAGGGACAAAATCAAATGAAATCAATAAATATAAATATGATATTCGAATGATATGTTGGTGGATATGATATGTGTATATAGAAATAGATTAAAATGTAAAAATTCACATTATTTTTTCGCAATCATTTTTTTTGTGTCATTTTAAATAATAATAAATCAATTCACGGATCCGCGAGAACAGTTTAGGCACCGCCCACTTGGATATTCACCACGAACAAGCACACAAAATGACCTCCTTCCAATCTTTCTGGATATCTTTTGTTTGCATTGTGCAAATACCCCATGCACACCTCAATTTTTATTAATGACATATGCGTTGTTGCTTTGTGGGTAATAAAACATGGCCGCTGATTCTAAGAGGATTGGTCAATATTCTGCTGTAAATCATTCTCGCGGATCTGTGAATTTATAAATTCATTTAGGATCAAACAAAGTTTTCTAGATAGGAATGGTCATTTCATAATCAAATCAGTATAACAAAGCCAAAAAAATTGGCCTTGTGCATGTTGCTCTATATAAGATAAATCCAAAGTAATATTCTTGATTAGTATCAATTTCAAATTAATACATTATAAGAGCACTAAAAAAATATTAATTATGAAATTCAATCTAGTAAAACCGGTAAGAATATTGGATTTCTATATATTACAAAAAAAAAAATCAGCTCAAAATAGAAATAGGCAGATGATATAACACAGTTGTAATACTCAACTGTTGCAAATTACTCAAATTTCAATATATACTTCCTGTCAAGACTACAGTTCAAACTTTTTATGATTAGGTCTTTATGTTCTAAATTGGATAGCTAGAGCATTTAACTAACATGTAAAATCCAATATTATATCTTATGTATTGTTACAAGCTGTTAATTTGAGATCAGCTGGACACTTCATTGTAGATATATGAAAAATCGAATTTTACTTTGATATTCAGTCTTTGAAGAGACAAACTCTTAGACTTCCATTTCTGGAAATTATACATAAATCTGTTTGAAATTAAATCTGTTTGTATGAAATTCAGTTCAAAACCAATAACTCATTTTCTCAGACAAAATTTCATTGTAAGTTATGAATTATATGTGATAAAATCATGATAAAAAAAAATGTTGAAAAGAAACACTCGTGATAAAAACAATTAAATAGGGCATGTAAAAATAAAAGGGAAAAAATCACAACAATCAAAGTAAACCTAGCTAACAATCAACAAACAAACAATATTTATATAATATATATATATATATACAAAAATAACAAATCAAAATAGTGGAATGGACCATTGTTTACATTTCTATGTTGGTGCTAAAACTAATAATAATTTAGTAAATCGCCTTTTATATCAACAGTATATGTCCAGCATATCTTAAACGGATTGTAAAGAGGTTTTCTAAACTTTGTAATGATATGAGGAACGCTGATAGCATCAGTGGTTTCACTAAAACTATGTGTTTGATGACTAATCACTAATCGCAGAGGCCCTATGTGAAAAAATGCATATTTTGAGATTGGTGACATCATAAAACACTTAGTTTTAGTGGAATTGCAGGAATCACAGAAAGTTCATAGAAAATTGGAATCCTGCAAATTTTTGCTAAAAAGTGTCCTCAATACACATAAGAAATTTTGAAAACCTCTTGACAATACCTTTAACTATAGTGGCTTAGGATTTACTAAATAACATTTTCTAAAATTATTTTACTTGTAGGCTCAAAGAGGCAAGAGTTTAAAAGATGTTTTCCTTGTATGAATGACTAATTAGTCATTTTGAGAGAAAAAGAGTCATATTGAGCTTAAAGAGACATCAATTTTCCTCATAAGGAAAGTTTAACTTGTGACTAATGTGAGGTCATTGTGATGTATATTGAATTTCAAAAGATATCAGCCATCTTTTTAAAAAATCTGGTCTTAATTTATAGATAACAATTACTTAATAAATACATGTCACTGGTTACTTGTTGAGATAATATTCTGTTAAAAATGGTGGTCATAATCTAAGGATAACAATTACTCAAAAATAACTTGTCACTTGTTATGATATTCTGTTAAAAATGGGGGACATAATTTACTGATAACAATTACTTAATAAATAACTTGTTACCTGTTGTCGAGGTGATATTCTGTTAAAAATTGATTATATAGTTTATGGATAACAATTACTTACTAAATAACCTGTCACTTGTGAGATATTATATTTAACATGAGGACAAAATTTATTGATAACAATTACTTTTTAAATAACCTGTTACCTGTCGAGGTGAAAATCATTTATGGATAACAATTACTTAATAAATAACTTGTCACTTTGTCAAGATATTATTTCTCAAAACAGGACATAATTCATGGATAACCATTACTTATGTTTATTCTAATACATAATTAATGGATAACAATTACTTAATAAATTAATAATGTCCTTTCTGTTAAAAATGATGTACATAATCTATGGATAACAAATACTTAATAAATAATGCAGGACAATTTGAAATGATGTTCTAGTCCTATATTGGAATGTAAGAGATATGTAAGGCAATAGTAGATCTAAGACTGGCTTTATATAAATTGGGGCACAATAACGCATAAGGCATTTCATCTGGGGACGGAAGAATCACTAAATATTTAAACTTTATCAAAATATATAGAAATTCCGAGGTGATTTTTGTGATTTAAAATATTTAAAAGAAAAAAAATTATGAAATAACCCCTAAATTTTTTAAACAAATTTTTTTTTGAAAGATATATTAATTACTTCTACTTTTCCTTGTAGATGTTTAGAGTTACAAATGAAATAACTTTTTTACCGTGTTTAAATAATTCGGTGTTTATCATTTGGACCGTTGCCTGTTTAAAACGTCCCTAAAGAAGAATATATATTAAAAAAGTTGACAATTCTTTCTTTTAGAAAATATAAAGCCAGTATCTTTGTATACAACGTTTTTTATCATTTTAGATACCATTATCTTCAAATTCAACCTTAGTTTATACTTATGATTGTGATATATTATAAAACTGAATTTATAATATAATCATTCTGTATAACATATTCATATCAGCAAAAACTCAGTAATTAAATGGATTGGAAAAAGAAATCTTCTCATAAATGGAGAGCTCAACAAGTGCGCAACTATTAACAGTGATTTGTTTTGAATGCTTAATGCTGGCAATTTCAATTTTTGGAAAACAATTTTTATGGAAACTAGTCTTAGGAATCTAAATAAAATTCCGTACTTTCAAATACTCAAGTACATTAGAGAGGTAAATCGCATATTTAATGATAATTACTAAGTTTTTTGGATTTATCGGATTATTTAAGGATCCTGTTATGTTATTTATGACACCAGGTATATCTACTGATGAATATATGCTCTTATTGGCCAAGTTTAAAATTCTTAAATTTTATGTTCATTCTAATCTAAGACATAGTATTCCTTTAAATGACCATATCCCTTTAAATCTGTTCTACCTCAAATCAATTTAAAATTCAACAATTGTATTCCTTTAATATAGAATCATACCATTATCAATTTCTTTCTCTCCGGCTCTAGAATAACTACACCAACATTTCTGACCTGACATACACAGTAATATATTATTGATTAAAAATGCTCCAACGGCTCCCACTAAAAAATAAAAAGATATACCAAAATCTGTGTTGTCTTTGTTCGTCCACCCTGCTTTTACATCATCAGCTGAAAACAGGTTGACTGATAAATTGTTGATGTATAAACCAACGTAGATAAAGACAGCCAGCAATGAAAAGGTACCTGGAACAAGAAAATTAAACTATGTAACTTTCTGTCCTGGAGACAAGCTAGTGACATTTGAGATGCATTGCCAGTCATGTCGGAAAAATAAAGCCAAAATAAAGCCAAATCAACAGCCCTGTCTTCATATTTTGTCTGCAATTTCATTTTCTGCAATTTTTGTGCAAATTGGGTTATCAACTTTAAAGATGGGTTCCTTTATTTTCATTTATGAAAATGAAAATGCCAATACATATATGAATAGAAGTAAAGATGTTCTAATGACTTGGAAAAATACAAGTTTGTGTCACATGATCATAATTAATTCATAATTAGCTAATTAGAAGAGAATTACCAGTAGAATTCCAATGAGTGACCAATCAAGAAGGGTCAAAAAGACTTTTTTGTTTATCCAGACTTTACATACATGAACATATATGATTGATTAAAACTCTTAATTATATGCAATAAGAACATAATGATATAATTAAGAATACATGATAATTCATTAGAAACACCAATTATTCTAATAGTTTGCTTAATTTGAAACCCTTCTCTTCTAATTTAGCTAATTATGAATTAATTATGGACATGTGAGACAAACTGGTATTTTACCAAGTCATTAGAAAACCTCTACTTTCTATTAATATAAGTATAAGCATTTTCATTTTCATAAAAAAAACGGGGAACCCATCTTTAAATGTAAGTCAAACATGACAATATAAAATATATAATTGATATTAAATATTGATGTTTTCTATGTTATTACTGACAGTTAATGAATATTTTACAGATTTATTGATTACTGGATACATAAACCCTCCCACTGATAAAATATCTACAACAGATTAGTATGGCTAACTTTTTACAAAATGTCATGAATAAATCTTAGCAAGATACAACCAATTTTTGCAAGGATAACAACTTAAATTCACAAGGATCCTATCTACCAACTGGTCATTGTCCTAACCTCTTGGCATTGATCTTTCCGGGATTATCCATATCCATTTACAGCTGGGATCGACTGGAATTATGAGGAAAGGTGACAAACTTTCACACACTGATAGCAGTTTTCATGGTTACCGTTGTATTTGAACATGCTTGTGATTTCATCAATCTACCAAAATCCTTACTCCAGCCATACTACAAAGGGCAATTACTAGCTTTTAAGCAGCACAGTCGATTAGAGACTTGGTTCTCTACATAACGTCTTTGCTTGGTTATATTGAGCAAATGGTGGTTGTAGGTTGTGGGTTCTATGCTCAGTCGGCGGCGCAAGTCTGATGACCTTAAATGTTATCCTGATTCATAATTTCAGTCAACCCACTGGATAATCTGGGAAAGATCGATGATAAGAGGTTTGGACAAGGACCATCTGGTAGAAAGGATCCTTAACTGTGAACCTAAGTTGTTATTCTTGTAAAATATAGTTGTTTCTTTTCTTTCTCATGACAAGTTAAACTACATAACACTGGCTGGTAGAATAATCTTGTTTGAAAAAAAGACCTTGTTTCAAAAAAGTACATTTTCAATTCCCTAAAATATATAACAGCAATACTTACATGACAATCCATTCCATAGATATAATCCCATTTCACCAGTGACTGTTTCTATAGGTTTACCAAATATATTATAAACTGTAAAGCCTATAGCTATCAGACCCCATACAATACCTAATGATAACATAACTATAGTACTGACCCACAGTCCAAAATGTGATAGGCCATCATCATTTAATTGTTGAACTGAAAAAGACAAAACAAATTTTTTTTTTTACAATATACAGAAGCTGAGCTGAGCAAAGATATTTGAGCATATCCAATACAAATTACAGCATAAATACAAAAAGTCAAACTGTTTCATTTTAAGGTAGAATTATGGTGAAAGGTACCAGCAATTAAATTCATCTGTTCTAGATACTAAACATTCAGAAAATGCAGAAATAAAAACATGATAGTTTTACAAATTTCTATGTCAGAAAAATAAAGCCCTGTAGTGCTGAACAAATATGCCATGTTCTGTTTTAATATATCTTTTTTCTATATAGCCTGAAAATATTATTGATGTATTGAACACTATTTTAATAGTGAAAAATATTTTGTTATTGTTCATACATTATCTTAAACATAACATTCCTAAAAATGTCTTTTCAATGATATTTTCACTGATTTTTGTTTCTTGTCAGGCTTTGATAGAATAAAATTGTTTTCATCTATATGGGATTTTATGGACTCTCTTCTCTTAAGTAGGTTGTTGATACAAGTATTAAAGGGATTATAAAGAGGTTTTCTACATTTTTGGTGCTATCAGTGTCCCCGATACACATTACAAATTTAGAAAAACTATTTACAGTCCCTTTAAAGGTAAGAAAATGAGATCAATTGTTAGGGAATTCTTTCCATTAATAATTGATCTGTTATTTGAGACAATATTGATTTTGAAGACAAATGGCTACTGAACTTTGAACCCAGGGGAGATTTTGAATTATTTAAGGCTAAAACACTTGCGTCATTAGAACAAATTTCAGTCTCATCAGACAAACTGTTTTTCCAAACATCTTTTTGTTTCAATTTCAAGTTCTGATCCAAGCTTATTTTTTTTTTTTTAAAAATACACAGAGATCAAACCCCAGAGAGCCTACATTATATCATGACAGTCAAAATCAGTAACTGGTCAAACGCTAGTTAAAAGCAAACTGTGAATTGATTTACAGGCTGAGATATCTCAGTACAGAATCTAGTATTATTGTTAGCACATAAACTCAAACAGAAAGTCAAGGACTTGCTATGTGACAAACAAAATACTATGATCACTATCACTTCCTTCTAAGAAAATAATCTAAAAATCTTAGTGATATTAACTGATAAGACACCTATTTAGTTAGATTGAAGTCTGTAATATAATATGTACAAAGTTTATGGTCACACCTTGATCAAATCAATAAAACTATGATTTCATAAGACCAATTTTATAATCCATTACTTATATTCTTATATAGGGCTGGGTAAAATGATTTTAAAATTTCTATTATCGATTACCAAATTTCTTAATCGATTATATGTCAAAGTTACATTTTCTCCATTGTACCCGTTAACAAGTAGTAATCTCTTTCACATAGGTTCCCTTCAACACATAACTCTCAGACAATAAACTATAATAACTGATCAAAGCAAAGAATATACTTCTATGACACAAAAAATAACCCATGAAATTCAGAATTTAGGCATGTTTTTAATTTAGTAATTAACGGATTTCTCAATTAAATTATTTTGATTATTAATCAATTATTGATCAGTAGTCTGCCATCAATAATCGGTCTCAGTATGGTAATCGATTCCCAGCCCTATTCTTATATATATTATGTTTGTCTATATATTTGCTTGAGCCTGCTCAATTTCAGCCATGTGTAACACTTATCAGAATTAAAATCCAATATCATGTTTTCAAAAAACAATGACAATACACTAAGGAAGAGGACCTTGTTGTACAGGCATAATTAACAGTCCTAGTGCAGTTTTAAGAATATTATGTTGTCATACAGATAGCTGTTACCCAGATCATTTGTCAGAATAACATTATAACAAACTATTCATATGACTAAACCCTTTACCTAAAATTATAAGTCATTATTACTATGACTATTATGATTATTACAATAAAGTCATCAACTTTGATGTAAAACCTAACAAATCTTATATTTTTTTCAAGTAAGCTCTGGTCCCATTGATACAGGTTAACTTGACATTGATCATATCTACATAGATCATGAATATTTAGGTCACGTAAGTTGACTTGACCAAACAGTTTATCAAAGGTTTAGTGCCTCAAAGATCAAATTTGACTTAAATATTGCCACCATAATTTCAAGATTCATAATATATTAAGATATTAAGATAAAGTAAGCTTATTCTTAACAGGCCTGTAGCTAGAGATGATTTAAATGACTTGTTGATTCGCTATAGTTGAGCCCCCTTCAAAATATTTTGCTATGATTTTACAGAGGGAGATTTTCAATTCAAAATTTGTCATTTTCACATGAAATTTTCTTGGAGAGAAGTGTGTTCATTTCAAGTGCAAATTTTTCAAAATATTCATGGACCCAAAGGCATTCTAAGACAATTGGTGGGCACTATCATATTTTGAATATGAGAACATGAGAGAAAAAAAAATCAATTTAGAACTCAATGTGGCCAGAGAGTAGGGCCTGATTCTAAAGAATTTCTAAAATGCAGATATCACAATAAACATGGTGGTTTGGTGGAAAAAAAGAGTTTTTGAATAAATTCACTAAATTTCTTTGACTACGCTAGTGTTTCATTTGGTTTTGATGACAGATTACCATGTATCTATATGCATTATTTATCTAAAAACCCTGAATATTCAAACAGTAGTTAATTTTAACATGTTGATACACTATAAACAAGATAACCCTACTGAGAACAAGTAGAAAGTAAACATCCTATAAATAACAAGAAATGATAGGAAAACCAATATTTAACCTGAATAATCTTATAACCTAGCTAGCTAAAAAGTTTTTAACATACACAAATATTATCATCGCCAAGGACCAGCTGCTAGAAAGGATCCTTAACTGTAAACCTAAGTTGTCATCCTTGTAAAATATAGTTTTCTTTTTTTCTTTCTTTATATCTCCATGACATAAATAATAGAAATGCCCTGAATTTCACATCTTAAAATTCTACCCCTGTCCAGTCAGCTGCTAAATAGTAAATACCAGGGGTGAAAATTGCAACCACCCTAACCCCCTTTCCTTCAGATTGAAATGGGATCAAAATTAAAGGAAGATAGTCTTATACTTCGAAATTTCATTATACAGTCATTCGATAAAAATATAAATGAAAATTGGTTGTACTTACCATAAATATCTAGAGATCTATCCCCAAATCCATAGTTAAGTGTTCTCTGACCTTTGAATAAACCAAGTGTTATTATTCCAGTATATTTGGGAAAGTCAGCACTAGCGTCATCGGTGTTATTGTTCACATCAGATATTGTATGATTTTTAACTGGGTGTGCAACAATCCAATTTTCAGTTGCAAATGCCACAACCATCAAAATCACACCAGCCAATCCTAAGAAAAAGGTTAGGATTAAATATCCTTTTTTGTTGTCTCTCATGATAATGCTTTTGCGATTTACCACGGTCTTTTTTCGTCAATCTTACAGTTATATTACATTATTTTAAAGCACAGGATGAGGTAAATCTCATTTTATGTTATTATTCATCAGACATCTTAAAAAGCACCTGTCAATCACATATAGAATTGTCGTCCAGACGCTATTTGCGGTCGACTTTTTTTAAATGCAAGTTTCGTCTGGATAATAAAGACATAAAACTGATATCATTAGAACATTTTTAGTTTCGAAAATATTTTTTTTCTTGTCATATTAGATCTATGGGTTAATTTTCGACAAATTATTTTGTGTCTAATACTCATATCCTAGCATTTTTCAATTTTATGGTTAGTTTTTAGTGAAGATAAAGTTATATTTAAGATTTTAAGATATATACGAAAATAAAATAATCAATTAAGATGGCCGCGCTAGCAAGTATGATGATTTATAAAATAATTTGTTGTTTATTTTTTATATTATATGATGAGCTTCTGGAATTGCATGATACAATCGGATATTCGGTGAAATGTTTGAATGCGTCAAATGACAGTTACAATTTCCCTGCCACATTATGCATTGTATTTACCGTAAAAGGGGAGTTCGGGGATTTTGCACCTTCTTTTGTTTACTATTTTGGAATAAAACATCGAAGGGAA
Source organism: Lottia gigantea (assembly GCF_000327385.1). Classification (NCBI taxonomy): domain Eukaryota; kingdom Metazoa; phylum Mollusca; class Gastropoda; family Lottiidae; genus Lottia; species Lottia gigantea. The sequence continues at coordinate 1,948,564 of NW_008709073.1, forward strand.
ATAATTTCCCGTTCTCCACGTCTTAGTCTTACCCTCTGTGCTATGTCATGTGTATTGAGGGAAATACTTAGTGACATTTGATATTACACCTCTTATAATTTCCATAGATATAATGCCCTGTGCGTGCAGGGATCAGTAATTCATCTATGATTAATATTCATACTGACATTGTATCTGTATTTTCAATAGTAGGTAAGATCTATATGACCAATACGAAGAAATGAACAACTTTGCATTAAATACATACCTGGATTATATCAATGACATTAAATTCTGTATTGAAAAGATTTTGATCTAATTTTTCAAAGTTTGATGAATATTTTTATGGTGAATAATCTTTTAACACATTTGTCTTCTGTTTTTAGAATTAAAGCTGAAACATGGGCCACTTGATCAGTGGTCCACTAAAGAACAGTTGGCTTTGGCTTGCTCTGTTATGAGAAGTGGTGATCAAAATTGGTAATTGAATGTTTTTTCAATTCTTGATCATACTATATTTCATTACTTTTTTAAAAAATAAGATTGCCATTGGTACTTTAGGGAAAGAGGGCAATGGGCTGAAGCTCATTCTCTAAGAGAGGTTGATAAATCTTGATTTTTTTCTTAGTTGTTTTAAGCTCTTATCCAACATGTTACATAGCTGTCATGGCAAAGTTTCTTGCATGGGTCATTGCCTGGTTTTGCTTGTTTTTGCTAACGTATGTAGCAGAAAAGTAGGATGTAAATTTTTTTTATTTTGGTTTTTAAGGGTGTCAGTAAGCCGAACAGTTAAACCTCATGGAGAACCTGATAGAACACCAGAATGGTTCTCACAAAAGGTAATAATGTTAACTACAGGCTGAAATCAGAATGTGTTTATTGAACCTTCTGTGATGTAAATAAGGATTGGTCTAAAAACTTGCTTAAAGGACAATGGTGCCAAATTTTAATCTAAAGAAAAAATTTGGAAAAACATTGTATTTATTTGAAAACATAGCATGAAAAATTATGTTTGTTTGTATTTGAAAATCATGGCAATACTGAAACAAAATGATTGCTTTATGAATAGTATTTAGCATTGGACTATTTAATATGCAGTGTATTATTGCTTGACCATAATTTTGATTTAAATCCTCAGTTAAAGTCAGTCATGTATGTTGTGATTTTTTTTCTCAAAATATTCAAGGTCATATTTTTTCATTATAGAACTGTGCTCTTCAATATTCAGATTTATTGGAAAAGGGGGACACAACAAAGTAAGTCGAGAATTTATTCTCTTTTGGGATAGTGGGCTTATGTTATAAGACTAAAATGACAATGGTACTCATAATTGGAATCCAAAAATCTAGAATCTTAAGAATTAGATTTCCTTCTTGAAGCCTGTCATTGAATACTTCTATCAATAGCACTAGCCATATTTAAAATTCTTTGTCGGAATTTAGGAGAAAGAGGGGAGAGAAAGGAGAAGTGACTGAAACATTCACAGAACAAATTGTAAGAAAATTAACAGAACAGAGAATTGAAGAGTTAAAAAAGATAGTGGTGGAACAGCAACAGAAATATAAGTAAGAAGTATTTACTATCAAATGTGTTACTGCATCAGTCAAATACATTACTGCAATATTTAAATAGTTTAAATATGTTACTGCATCAGTCATATATTCTCTTGCAATAATCAGCTAAAAGGGACAGGTTTGCCATTCATTTGATCAATTTTACATTAGACTCAAAAACAGGAATTAACTAATCAGTAATAGTGTTCACAGCTCACCCTCTAAATTTGAGCCTTCAAATCAATGTGTGTCAAGAATTATCTGTGTTTGAAAGTTAAAATGCAACTTTACTTTTCTTAAGACTTTGTCATAGAAAAGACACATGTATAGAAATAGAAAGTGATGAAATTCCTAGTTTGAGGTATATTTGAAGGGATTTTGCGTTATTTATGCAGTATTTAGTACTTCTGAGACTATTTACATATAATGAAGCACCTAGTCAACCCTCGAAAATAGCGTATAATAAATATTGCTCTATTTATAGGAAATTAAAGAAAGATATAGAGTTAATTAAGTCTGGACAGTTAGATGAAAAGTTACCAGAAATATGGGATTCTATGGTTGAGTATGTATTACTTTTCTTCTATTTGTAACAAATATGTCTGGACATCTTGCTGATTTGACTATAGTTGTCAGTCAGTTATGTTTGACTTAAGCATGTAAATATCTTATTTCTGCAAAAATTGGATGAAGGATGTAAGACCTTTCAGAATCACAAATATATCCTGAAACAACATAACAGATCACATTGTGGAGATTAACATAATAAAATACCACTTCTGTTTTAGAATTTCATTTTTATACGCCTACATTATGATGTGATGGTATATTGTTGTCGCCCCTGTCCTTTGGTCCGTCAGTCGGTCCATCCGTCCGTCCACAATTGGCTTGTGAATGCAATCGAGACTACAGTTTTCATTTGATTCAAATGAAATTTGGTGTGATCAATTATAATGATAAGATCTTAGACTAGTTGGAATGTGACGACCTCTCGATGAACGTTTTTGAGTTATTGCCCTTTATTTATGAAAAACATGTCAAAATTTGTATGTGAACACAATAGAGACTACAGTTTTCACCTGATTTAAATGAAATTTGGTATGAATATTCATAATGATGAGATCTTAGTCAAGATTGAATTTGATGATTTTTAGATCAACGGAATTTGAGTTATTGCCCTTTACTTAGTAAAAACTCATCAAAATTTGTTGGCTTAACGCAATAGAGGTGACAGTCTATGTCAGAATTTTATTAAATAATGTATGTTTGTTTAAATCAACAATATCTTTCAACAAATTAAATTTTTGGTATGATTCGACACAGATTGGTGACCGCCCTTGTTATACTGAAAATGTATCAGGAAAGTGGGCGTATTTTGCTAGGCAACCACTTAATAGAATTAATAATAATTTACAGGGAAAAGAATAAATCTCAACAGGCACAAACAGATAAAACAGATCTACCAGGTAAAGATTTTATACTAGTCTTCACTGTTTGTTCAATCATACATACCTTAGTCTCTGAAACAGAATTTCAAGCTAACCTCAGTTAAAGTGTTGACAGCTTAACTTTGAAGATTTGAGGGTTATTCTATTATTACCTGTCTAGTTCTTCTGAAAACCATTTACGTATATTCAACCTCATTAATGCCGATTGTTGCCCTGTTATGAGGTTATTTGTAGTGATGAATTTTTTTCATTTTGTTATCATTGTTTATTCCTAGGATCCAGTAAACAGAAGAAGATAACAGAATCAAAGACTGGTGATAATATACAAGATGTTGATGATTCTACTCAAGATTCTGTAGAAAGTGGTGGTATAGATGTTTCTGGGGTAGGTACACCACTGAAAAAAATCTTTCATAGATCTGTTTCTATTGATATAAATGTTTTGTGTTATGCATTCTATTGAGTGGACTCCACCTGCTATTCATGATCTGACAAAATTGTTACGCAACACATGTTGTAGGTCACTACAATATTAAACCAATCAAATACTTATATCATGTTTAAATTATGACAACTTTTGACAATAATAAGTTAAGATTCACCTGGACACAACTTACAGAAGAATTTTGTAAGATTATGGATGACAAGGTGTAGTAATCCACTTTAAAACACAAAACAGATGATTATGGTCTGTAAGTTTAAATCTGGCTGTTTAAATTATGACTGTTTTGAGTCACATTGGATCAATCATATTGTAAGGTTGTGGTAGCTTTTTTGCCGTGCAATCACCAAAATGCTTTTGCTTTTCACACCTGACAAAATAATTTTAGTACTTAAATCAATTTGCTGCTTTAGACATTTATTTTTTCATAACAAATCAAAGCTTAAAAGGAACATAAAGAGGTTTTTTAAATTTTTAGGTGTTTTAGGGACACTGATAGCATCAATTTGCACCATTTAAATTTTCAATCAGACGTCTAGGGTTCCTGTATTTCCCCAAAAACTAGGTGTTCAATGAAGTCGCTAACCGCAAATGGCCTTATGTGATAAAGCAAATTTTGTGATTAATGACGTCATCAAATGTCTTTGAGGAATTGCAGGATATACAGAAAATTGGAATGGTGAAAATTGATGCTATCAGTGATTTCAATAGACATACAAATTTAAGAAAACCACTTTACAATCTCTTTGATAAAAATAAAACTTCAAAATAACTAAACAGGAAACAGAAAGGTAATAGATGCTTAAATGGATATCTTAAGGGATACTGTGATCTCTTTTTTTGCATTTATTTATATTTGCCTGGATTTCAGTCAACAAGTCTTCTTATCTTCTTTAGTCTTAATTAAAAGTCTATCATTTAGATTTGGGATAATAAGACCAGTATATTCTTTTCCTAAATAAGTCATTTCTGACTATAAAGAGAATATTCTTGTATATTTTAGTTATCTGATGATAATCTAGTATCAACACCAACATTGCTAGCTCCAGCACCTACCATGACATTAACCATACCACCACCTAATGTAGCTAACAGTGGTACTAAACCACCCACATCTCCCCTACTCTCCTCATTATTACTCAGTAAATTAAAGTCTGCTGATGGACTACAGCAGTTGAAATTGGTAAGGTTAAAACTAATCTGCTTGTCTTCTGACCAAAACTGTGTTCACTTTAAAGGCTTTATAAAGAGTTTTACATTGGGTTTAGGGTTTTCATAAACTAATTGCATTTTGTATTTTTGAAGTAACACTATAACCTTGTGCCAGTGCTTTTTGTTGAAAATAAACTCTTTCAACCACCTTAACCATGCAGTGTGCAATGAGGGAAGTTTTGCTAGGACAGCAGCATTAACATGTTTTTATTTAATTTTCCACCATCCAGGAATCTTTAAACATGCACAGAGGGACCTCTATTTATTTTTCATCTGAATGATAAAGCAAGATCAAAGATTTAAAAGAAGATTATAGAACAGTCATTATTTCTGGAGGCCAAAAAAACTAATTTGCTTATATCAAGCAGGAAGTCCAGATTTGAAATAATATCTATCTTCTATTTCTCCAAAAGACACGATTTGAGGATAGGAACTTAAGTTCTCAAAGTCTCTTGTTTACTTAAAGGTGCGGGCGCACAAGAGGTCTTGGTTTGAGACGTTTGTTGCTGATTGGAGTCTTATCTTGAGTTTCAACAACTGGCACGGGCACACAATGAAACAAAAATCTCCAGTCGGTCGTTTTCCACCTTGTTGATAATCACATGCAGAGCATGCAATTGAAGGATGATGACGGTCTGTCTTGCAGACAATAAAACTATCGGAAACAATTAACAAACTTGTTTGGTATTATAAATCCTGTTTGGAGATCGATAATTTTGTCATGGAAGGGCGGGCACACGCGAGATTTTCCTCAAGATTCAAGTTGGCAACAAAAATCTTCGATCAAGACTGTTTGTGTGTTCGCACCTTTAGCTTTGGACTGTGTTATTAATACTGATGTTTTAGTCGCAAAATACTTTTATGGTCTTCAGGAAGCAGAAGAAAAGCATCAGCAGCAAATTCTAGCTACACAAGCAGCAGAAGAAGCTACAGGTCAATCAGATACAGAAGGTACACCATCTTCTGGTCAATTAGATCTACAAACATCTACACCAACTACAGGTTTGTTTGGAACTATACTCAAGTTTTTAGCATAACTCCTTTCAATGAACATTTCAACTATGATCTAGCATACCAATGATGAACATGTTCACATGAAAAATTTGTTCCGTTGTTTGGATAGCCAAATTTACAGATCCTACGACAGTTTTATGAAAATGATCAATATTTTTTTGCCATCAGTAAAGTGTAGAACGGCGTTAAACGAATCTTATCTGTCGGCTGCTACAGTTTTATGATGATTTTTCTACAAAAATTGACAAGTATATTATCAAAAAATAAATATTGATCGATATGAACTTGTATCATAGTGTAGACATGAAGTAGGGACACAGGCTTAAACAGATCAGTCGTCTGAAGATCACGCAGCGCGAGACTCTGAGTAACAACATGTTTCAGGTTCTGTTTAAATATTCCTGTAAGTTTATTTATTCAAAGATAAAGTTTACGTCAAAATTTGAATAGTTAAGAACAATTTTTAAAAGTTCTCTTAAAAATTAAAATTTTTGATTTCAGGTGCCCCAACCCTATCTAAGTTATTATTTACTCCTGTCAGTGGTCAAAATAAAATAACAGTTTCACCACAGTCAGTAACTAGTAGTGGTAATAAACCTAGTATAATAATAAATCAATCAACTACTACCGATACATCAGGTAAATATCTAACTAAATCTTATTTTTGACAAGCCTTTAGGTGAAGTCAGTACTATTCATTGTTGATTTTGACTGGTTTTATAGGCTCACATCAAATGTCCATCCACAAATTTATGCTCGTAAACACTCCAGAAGGCACAATTCTTGACTTGATGTAATTGTTTGTTATCACCCAAGGATGAACCCTAGAAAAATCGAAAATATTTAATTAGAGTTATTGCCCTTTTCCTTGAAAACGTGTTCGACACTTTTGACGACAAATTCTTGACTGATTTTGGCGAAACTTGGTGAATTTGTTTATTTCGAAGAAGTACTCTATCAAAATAAGAAGAATGGCAAAATATTAAACATGAGTTATTGTCCTTGTTCTTGAAAACACCTTGAACTTTTAGCTTTTAAACACTCTAGAAGGCTCAATTCTTGCCAGATTTTGTCAAAACTCAATCACCCAAAACGTTCAAAAGAAGTGTATGACTTAAGGTTAAATATTCATACTGGTGATTGTTACTGTACTTCTTTAACTCAAATCTGCCAGTGGGCGTATATTACCTTGCCTGGCAAGCTATTTTACAGTATGTTGTGAGCTAGAAACCAGGTTCAGAAGATATATAAACATAATAATATTATCAATGTAATTTATTATGTTATTCAGCTGTAGCTGTTGAAGAAACAGTTAATATTAAAGAGGAACCTAAGGGAGATAATGATGTTGATATTGATGAGAAAGCAGAAGTAGTTGTAACAGACGACAACAGTCAGACTACAACATCAACCAATCAAGATGATGGCCAAGTTGTAAGTATAAATTATTGCAGGAATTTGCCATTTCAAGAAAGGCGCCATTAAAAAAATTTAGGAATTTATTTAGATAATAATATTCAATATAAGTTTGAATTTGATATTATTGCCTCCATTTTTTAATTCAGCCTATTTCTGTCTTTATTTTTGGCTACTTCAGTTTTTGGGAAATTACATCAAAATTAACATACCCAATAAAAGAACAAAACTGTTCAAGATGATATTAGGATGTCATGGAAATAACAGCTATTTTCAAATATTTGAGCCCACATGGTGCAGAAAAGTAGGACGTAAAACTCCATTCATTTCATTTCAAATATTTGAAGGTTATTTGTGATCATATTTTGATTACCTGTGTGTTAGTCATTCCCATGAAAACAACTCGTAAGAAAGAAGAATTTTTAATTTCTATCATTTAGTCACAAGATGAAAGTGAAGTTGGTATTAGTTTATCTAATATTGAAATTAAGGAAGAACCGCCATCACCAGCTAGCAGTGTTAGTTCTAAAATCAGTGAGAGTGGTGGGAAATCATATCCTAGAGGACGCAGAAGTGAGTAGTAAAGTTTGAGTAACTCTTGAAATGATTAGTTTTTTTGACTTACTCTTTCATCAAGATCAGCTTATAGATTTAAAATCCCAGTTTTGCCCTATGAGTTTTTTGGAAAGGAAAGTAAACCAAGGCTCTGTATACTATAGATCTATCTGCAGTTAGGAAATCGAAAAAAAAGTAGGCTTATGTGTCAATCTTTTGCTTGTTGTTACACAGCATTGCTTGAATTCCTTTAACATGTTAGGGGCAGAAATGTAAACTCTGATTTATTCTTTTGACTTGGTTAATTCAGACAGACATTACCATTTTGTGTGCAATGAGGGAAAATAATCTATTGATGATGAATCTCAATCCAGATGGCCTAGATGCTGGAATTGGTTATGACTAAGACAATACAAAATAAATAGTCTGTTTGACAAGCCTTTTTTTAAAAAATCGGGGCGAGAGGGAAAATTTATTACTTATTATTTATAAGCGCTTTTTTAGATTTTCAACTGGAATAAATCAGAGCAAGTGAAAGCATTTATTATTTATTATCATAAATTTAATGTAGATTTAATATTAAGGCAACAATCAGGCATTTTTGGGCCTGGAAAACAGACTATTTATGTTGTATAGCCTAAGTAAGTGCTGTTTTTAGTTGACACTTCAGTGGGCATATGTTACCTTGTTTGTAAACCTATTTTATCAGAAATATTTATCTTGTGTTTCTAGGTATGTCTTCTAGAGGTAATAAAACTAGTAAGAGAGTAACAAGAAGAAGTGTTGTGGTAAGTAATTTAGTGACAAACATCTATACACTCTTGTCGGTAAATCAAATTTTAATGATTAGTTTTATATAAATTTAGATATCAGTTTCTAAAAAGAATGTAAGTCTTAGAATGACTTTAGGTTAAAAATATAAAGATATTCACATATTAGGGAGATTATTTGAAATTTCTTGGGCGGATATAGAAAAGTGATATTTGAAATAAATTCTATTGTTATCAGTAAAATTTATATATCTTTAGAAGTACAAAGATCAAATAAGTCTGTCCAGGAATAACCCAAAAAAAGAAATTGAGCTAATACAAAATAATAATGATCTCACAATACCTCAAAATAAAGTGAACTAGTCATTTATTTGTATTGAATTGTACCTGAATGGGTATAGGATATGTTGGCAATTATAAAAGTGCCGGTATGTATTATCCATTGGGCAGTTTTCTTCAGTATGAAAAAGCACTCTGTAAATATACTTATTATCATAAATCACATAGCGTGAAACTCTGAGTAACAACATGATTTAAATTCTGTTTTAATATTTCTATATGTTATTATGATTTACTAGGAGAAAGATGATACTAGTTCTAAACATAGTGAAGGAGAGTTTACTGATGATGATATAGCTAGAGAAAGTGATGATACAGGATCTATATTAGCTACTCTACCTACTGGTTCACTGTGGCCAGACTCTATACCTAATAGTCCAGCGTCTATGTCAATGTGGTATGTACTTTTGTCCTAATTTGATTATTCTTGATGTTTGCTTCTCAAAACATCTTATATGGTGTTTGTTGTCAATATGACACCCCCTACTTTTAAGTAAATTCTTCCACACATGCAGATTTTCTACTAATATGAAATTTCAATGTATGCTTGGAAGAGTTCATTAATGAAATTAGGGGTGTTTTTTTTTTTGCCTGTCAAATTAAACTGTCTCTTGAATGGGAGAAGTAAATTGTATAAGTTGGATAAAAGATATTTAACCACACACAGAAATGGTGCACAGTGTGTTTTTAATTATACAAACCAGTTAGTTAGCTCTTTTGCAGATATTTTAGCTTAAAATTACCATTGTCAAAATGGAAAACTGTGTCTAATAAATCATAATATGTTAACCCTGTCAATTTTTGTGTCTTTCAGTTCTGATACAGAAGATGAAAAAGCGTATAAAATTTGGAAGAAATCTATCATGTTAGTGTGGAGAACAGCAGCTAATCACAAGTAAGTTTCAGGATTTATTTCCCTTCTTTCACTGAAGAGCTGATGTAGCTCTGCAATTGACTATTATAGATATGAATACATTTTTGACACAATATCCCTTTCCTGAAAAGGTTGGATCGATAGCACAAACATGCATTTGGGGAACCTTACACCAGTGTGCAACTTTATGTGTCAACTCTGCATCAAATGATTTTCTTTTGGTTGTTTTTTCAAGCATTTTTAGTTTGACTGAGAGAATTTACAGCTGTATTTTTAACAGAAATATATTCAATTATTATTTCAGATATGCTAATGTTTTTACTCATCCAGTGACCAATGAGATCGCTCCTGGTTATTTAAATGTAGTGCACAGGTAAATTAAGGTTTTTTTCAATATCCTACTAGCATGTTATACTTGCATTCCCTCAAATACACAGAATATAACACTAATCAATAAAAAATATCAATTAGAAATTTTTTATGGACGACAAATGCTGAATTTAATTATTTTCATCCAAAGGACACTTTCATTTTTCTCTACCATGTAAATTTGTTTTGAATGTTAGTAAGACAGAACAACTAAGATATTTGAATATAAATTACCTAAATTATAACTAAATTTTAAATCCATACATTTGCTTAGGTCATATTTATGAGATATTGGTGGCAAAAAAGCCAAACTTGGTCGTTGTGGTGGTGCTCAATTGGAGAGTTCTATTCCCTTCTCCATTTTGAATTCTGTCTGCACCTACTATATTTTTGGCACATGTGGAACATATTCTGAATTCTGTTCCAACTTGTTTTATTGAACATTCGGGTGATTCCATTAAACCTGGAAGTGCAGAATCAAGCTACTCCTTTGGTTTCTTGAACCTTTAGTAAGGTTTGATTGTCAACTTGATGAAAAGTTTGAGTCTATGATTACTTTAATATAAATTTATGTTTTTGTTTCAGACCAATGAATTTAACACAAATAAAACGTAATATAGAGTCTGGTGTAATCAGGACTACTACTGAGTTTCAACGTGATATGATGTTAATGTTTACCAATGCTATCATGTATAACAGTTCAGACCACAATGTGTATAAAATGGCTGTTGAAATGTATGATGATGTCATGGAAAGTATTGAGGTACGTTCATCTTGTTTTTGAAATGGAAATTTGCTACATTTGCATCTTTCTTAAAACCATTTGCAATTTGAAAAATACTCTTAAATAAATTTTGAAATTGCTGGAAAAAAAAAAAAATCTTTTTAAGCATATTAAAGAAATTTTGCATCATCACTCTTAGAGTAAAAGTTTTTTTAAGGTCAACTTGTTTCAGGATTGGAGAGCATTAATATTTATAAACCACAGCTAGCAACTGGTGGCTCTAGGAGTGTCTGTCAATTTGACCACACTGATGACTGAAAAATTGCTGTTGCTGTCACTTGCACCATTGTTCTTTTTTCTAACAAAAAGATTGGACCTGGTTGTTTACTTAGGCTGCTGAAATTTGTTAAAATCCAGTTGATCACTGTTGCTAGTAATTTTCAATGAAAGCATTTAGCTCATGTGTGATCTGAGATGTTTTGAGTCAAAGTCATTAAGCGTCACACTGTTTTTCTATTTGTAGCAATTTGTGAGTACACAGTTAATGGTATCTAGTGCTGATAATAAATCATTACGTACATCACGTAGATCAGAGACAGTTGATAAGGTAAGTTTGGTTTTCCTCATTCCTGAAGGGTTATTGTACAGTTGTTACCAATATTATGACTTCACAATAAAAGCAAATAAAAACAGTTTAAAAGAATCTGGTAGATCTTTACTCAATTGTAGAATAACCTGACGTTGGATTTTAATTTCCAATAGCAACATGGTTAGCTGAAATTAATAAGGTGGGAAAGTAAATATTAAAATAACTGTATTACTTGAAAATGTCCTAGCCATGGTTTATACTAAATATGGAGAAAGACTTGACTCCTTTGAATCTATTTTCTAGGATGAAGATCCAAAGAAGAGAAGACCTTCTTGTGACACCCCAACTGAGGGTGGGAAAACAAAGAAAAGGAAAACACGAGCAGATGATACTTAATACAATTATAATTTTTTGCAGACTTTTATGTGTTGTTTCTTTAAATCAAATGAGGTTCAAAATATTATTTGTCGAGCCTATAGCAATATAGGTAGTGTTTAACGGAATGGATAGCTTCAAGGATATTTTCAGCACTTGAGCAATATTCTCATGTATCATGCAATTAAAATATTTTTTCTTATAATCTTGCATGAACTTAAACTTCTTGTATCCAACTTTGTGAATAATAATGTTTTCGTGAGATATCCTTTAAAATCTACTTTTTGATATGAAAAGAAAAAACTACCTTAATCAAAATTTATTATGTAGATAACATAAAACGTAAAAATTAAAAAAATCATGTTAACTGTTTAAAGGTATGACACAAAAAATACTTAAGAATCCATTATATCCTATGGCCTGTTGATAATAGCATCCATATGGTCTATGTGTTTGTTACTACTTGTATAATCCTCATAAATGATGAAAAATTGTCTGGAATCATTACTATTGATGTTTATCTGAAATCATTGCTATTGATGTTTATCTGAAATCATTGCCATTGATATTTATCTGAAATCATTGCTATTGATATTTATCTGAAATCATTGCTATTGATATTTATCCGAAATAATTGCTATTGATATCATTGCTATTGATGTTTATCTGAAATCATTGCTATTGATGTTTATCTGAAATAATTGCTATTGATATTTATCTGAAATAATTGCTATTGATGTTTATCTGAAATCATTGCTATTGATATCATTGCTATTGATGTTTATCTGAAATCATTGCTATTGATGTTTATCCGAAAAAATTGCTATTGATATTTATCTGAAATAATTGCTGTTCTGTATCAACTGTATGAAATGGATAAAAATCATGAAAATAAATCACTTTCATCTATGAAATTGTTCACTTTTTATGCATTATATTGTATGTATATAAATCATCAACATAACAAATTGTTGTGAATAGGGCTAAAGATATATTGGTTGACTTTTCAAGCTCAAAGCTAGGTTGACTTTTCAAGCTCAAAGCTATGTTGACTGTTCAAGCTCGCAATTAGGTTGACTGTTCAATACTCAATGCTAGGTTGACTGTTCAAGGTCAAGCTAGGTTGATTTTTCAAGCTCATAGCTTGGTTGACTGTTCAAGCTCACAATTGGGTTGACTGTTCAAGCTCAAAGCTAGGTTGACTGTTCAATCTCAAAGCTAGGTTGACTGTTCAAGCTCAAAGTTAGGTTGACTGATCAACACTCAAAGCTAGGTTGATTGTTCAACACTCATAGCTAGGTTGACTGTTCAACACTCAAAGCTAGGTTGACTGTTCAATCTCAAAGCTAGGTTGACTGTTCAAGCTCAAAGTTAGGTTGACTGATCAACACTCAAAGCTAGGTTGATTGTTCAACACTCATAGCTAGGTTGACTGTTCAACACTCAAAGCTAGGTTGACTGTTCAACACTCAAAGCTAGGTTGACTGTTCAACACTCATAGCTAGGTTGATTGTTCAAGCTTAAGATAGGTTGACTGTTCAAAATTCATAGCAAATCAATATAAAACCTTTGAAAAATAATTTATTGAACATTAATTTGATTACCAATTATATATAATATAAATACATAATAACAAAAACAATAAACAACTCTTGATTCTTAAAAAAATTATATTAACAATTTTCTAAAATGCCTACATAAATAGTTGAATATATCTTGATTTTGATGCGAACATGCATAACCTAGTAAAGATATTTGTACTCATTGGGGTCTAGATCAGACCAGTCCACTTTATATTTGGGTAGAATAAACAGTCATTGAAGCTATACAAGCTAGGCTTATTCTGATTATTACTACTTACATTACATTCATATAAAGTGGACTACTCTTGTTTATGTTTTTAATCAGATCTGGATGTGCACAAACATCTTTGCTAGTCTATAAATAGATACCGGTATATATGTATATGGTTCGAAGCAGTTTTCACAATATAATTACTATTTAATGTCTCCTGATGATCCTTTTTTTGAATTAATAAAATAATTTCATTAAAGTCAACATCTCAGATAAAACCTAATATTCATATTTACATTAAAAAAGAAACGGTCTCATTATCGAAGTCTTTTTCACGAATTATGTAGTCTGGGTTATCAAAATGTTTAACAAGTAGTTGCCTAGCTAGATACATCCACTTTCCTGATAAATTTTCAGTATATCAAAGGTAGTCATCAATCTGTGTCAAATCATACCAAAAATCTCATTTGTACATGATATTGTTGATTTAATCAAACACATAAAATTTCATAAAATTTGGACATAAACTGCAAACAAATTTTGATGCATTTCTACTCAGTGAAGGGGCAATAACTCAAAAACCTTTCATCGAAAGATCGTCACCTGTGAACTTGACCAAGATCTCATCATGATTAATGACCACACCAAATATTTATTTATTTAAATAAGATGAAAACTGTAGGATCTTTTGTGTTCACAACCAAATTTTGACGCGTTTTTTCCTTAGTCAGTTCATTGAAAGTTCGTCAAATTCAAACTTGTCCAAGATCTCATCAATACATATGATCATACCAATTTTCATTACAATGATAAAAACTGTAGCCTCTATTATGTTCACAAGCTAATTGTGGACCGATGGACAACAAAAAAATAATATAGAAAATTGGACTTAAGTTAAACTTCTCACCTATTTCCACGAATACTATATATATGTTGTATATCTTATTTACCATTCACAGCAAAATCTGCAAAATTAGCACCTTTTTATTTTACTAAAATAAATGCCCATTTAACTAAGCAAGTATGCGCCTTTATCCTAGAAACAGTGTTAGAAGTTAAGAACCTAGGACATCCTAGACCCTAGCACAAAGATCGTTTCAAGAATACAGGGCCTGGTGTCTATTTTGGTCCTAAAAAAAAAGATCACAAAACAAATACCCTCACTTCAATTGTTTTGGATAAATCCTTGAAAATCTCGTACCCCCAATTAAAATTTAATAAAAATATATGATAATGCCACAGAATTTACAGTAAATCATAAATTCTTTTTCTTAAATAAATATGAATTAAAGTATTATTTTAGTGGTTTAAGTTTCATTCAAAAATAATAAAGACGGAGAGGGATTGTAAAGAGGTTTTCTAAATTTTTTATGTGTATCGGGGACAATGATAGCATCAATTTTCACCATTCCACTTTTCAATCAGACCACTGTGGTTCTCGGAATTCTACTAAAACTAAGTGGTTCATGACGTCACCCCACCAAAGGTCTTTATGTGATACAAGCAAATTTTGCCGGGGCCAAATCATAAAACCCTTAGTTTTAGTGAAATTGCAGGAACCACAGACGTCTGATTGAAAATTGGAATGGTGCAAATTGATGCTATCAGTGTCACCGATAAGCATAAACAATTTAAAAATCCTCTTTACAATCCCTTTAACAAAGACTGAGATGAAAAAGCTTGGAATATAAACACACGTTTATGTATAAAGTCTAATTTGTCCATTCATAAAATTTGATGGTTGGTTGGTAAATGACAAATTAACGTTTTCTCCCAGCGCAAGCTGATATCGCAAACTAAGTAGTTGTAATAGTTGGTAGTTGGATTGTAAAAATTTGACAGTTAAGTTAAGCATGCATTGTGCTATTTGTCAGTCTTGTATCATGAGACAAAAGAATCATCTGGAATCATCTCAAATGATAACTTAATATCCCTTCGTTGTTGCTACAGAATTTGGTAGAGCGATGAAAAATAAAGTATCTAATATACAGAAAAACATTAAAAGACTCTTCAAAGTGTAGTCAAGAAAAGGTTTTCAACACATCCAAGCACATCAAAGCGTAAACAAAAGCAATATGTTTTGAACCTCAGTCAGTTCATAGACCTTATTCACGTGTCAGCCATATTGAATCCAGAACGAGGCTCATTCATGTAAGCAAGCAAACAAAGGTAATGTGGTGTCTACTGCAGTAAAACTTGATGTCTTTAAAGCCTCCTTCTCCAATCCTACTAACTCAAAACTAATCCTATTTTACATCATTCAATTCAGAATTGGTAAAGCTATTTAATGATAGTTTCAGATGAATTTTACCTTCACACATTTCTGGGCAGTTTTAAGCCAATTTTCTCGGGTTTACATAGGCTATTCATTCATATGAGGTTGCCATCTTATCAATGGATGACATAATTTGCGTTATAAACCTTGCTTTCAGTGTTTCAAAATGAGGAGTAAATAAGGTCCAATACGGCTTCAATTACCATAAAAAAAAATTTGAGCACTTAAGTCTATGTTTTGAATAGCCATAGATATGCACAAATACCTTAGCTTGACTATAACTTGTGGTTATTTAAAGGGATACTATGTCTTAGAATAAACATAAATTTTAAACTTGGCCAATAAGAGCATATTATTCATCAGTAGATATACCTGGTGTCATAAATAACATAACAGGATCCTTATATAATCCGATAAATCCAAAAAACTTAATAAAAATGCAATTAACTATTGAAAAACGCTTAATATTATGATTAAGCTTTTTTTAATAATTACTTAGTTTTATCAATTTTTTAGATTTTCCAGGGATTCTGTTGTAAGTTTATGCCACCAGGTAAGTTCACTGATGAACATATACTCATATTGACCATTCTTGAGAATTAAATTCATTCTAAGACGTAGTATCACTTTAATAAGAAAAAAAAAATGTTAAACATTTTGGCAAAATTTCATTTAAATTGCATATATCAACCATGCAATGATAAAAACTATTAATGTTAAAAAACTCATAAATAAGAAAATGTTCTATCTAGTAACAGCCTACTACTGCATTATGAACCCATCTTGAAGATGAATGTTGTTAGATCAAGAATGAGTGAGGTAAAGCACAACTAGATCAGATGGTCCAACTTGATTATAAATATCATTTACCCTGTCACTGGTGTCGTTGTTAAATGTTTAAAGAGGGAGTGTGTAACAACTTTATAAAATCAAGGATTATGACCAAAAATTATAATTTTTTTCTATCAAATTGTTAAGTTATTTTTGGTTTTGAATACAATATAAGGATAATCTTTGTTTGATAAATTGCATTTGGTAATAGTTTTTTAAAAACAAATATGGTGGCGCTCGATTGAAAATTCCTTCTGCTTCAATTCAGCCCTCAATCAAACAGTACAGAAGCGGATATCTCATATTCCAAATTTTCCCATCTACACCTTTCTCTGCCATTTTGAATTCTGTCTACACATACTATTTTTTCAGAACACATGCAACGCGTTCTGAACCCTGTTTTAACTTGTTTTAATGATTTACCACGAATTCCAAACATGCAGAATTCACAATGGAGCAACCCCTATCTCAGGTTTTACACTATGATATAAATATTTCAAAAAATATGCCAAGTAAATAAGCACACACTCCCACTGTAATTTTTTTTGGTATTAATGCTTTCTATGATATGAAATGATCAATATATTTGGCATTTGTTGTGATACGTGATTTGAGCATACTATGATTTTTCTGTGATAAATTGTCTGTGATGTCACTATTTTGGACCTTGTGAGATGAATCTTGTTCCCTTTCTTGAATGACATTGTGTCCACCATTTTGAATATGGTCCCCGCTATCCTTTTCACTATTGCTTTGATTGTTATCCACTTCACCATTTTCATTGTTATGATTGTTATACTTGTTATGATTTTGATTATCTTCATGATCATTATTGCTCCCTTTTTTAATATGTTCACTTTTGTTGACTGACTGATAATGTTCACTATTGAGTTGACCTTGACCTTCACTGTTTTGGTGACAATTTTGTGATGTGAAAGTTTGTGTTTCAGTAGCAGTTGGTGTTGATTGGTGTTTGACTTGATGTAAATTGCTGGAAGGTCTTGAAGAACTATCAGGCGATATGATATGAGGATGACCCAAACGTAAATATTCCATCAAACATCCTGTAGCACCAAAATATCCCTGAAAGAAATTATTAAAACATATCTGTGATAATAGGCCTACAAAATAGTATAACAGACAAAACAAGTGGATATTAATTTTTCAGAGTTTATATGACAAGTTCAATATTGATATTAATCAAGCCTTATGTAGAAGTAATACTGATCAGACGATGGTTTGAAAAAAAGAGGCCCTAGCTCCCAAATGCAAAGAATTACATGATCTATGTAGCTAATCATTCTAAAACTTGCTAAAAATCTGCTTAAAATTTCGGTATCCTAGGCCAGGATCAATTCAGTCACAGTTTGAGATGGGTTTCTTTCTGTGCATATCAAGGATATTTACTGGTAAAAATTTCCCTTATTTCATACTGCAAGGCCTTGCTCAGCTACATAAGCCAATTCTTCAGCAGAAAATGAAGACATGCATGGTTATGCAAATTTGTTAAATTTCAAAAGGATGCAAAAAATAAGCGGAAATTTAAGCAGAAATACTCTTTCATCCAGTAATATTTAAATGAAGATGGCTACCATACCTCATGTTCCAGAAATAAAGCCTTCAGTGCTCCTCCTGACCAATAATCCATAGCATACGCTAGTAACTTCATAGAAATAGTATTAACACGTAGAAAATTACCAACAAATACCACTCGTTCAATTTTCTACAAAAATAAAATCTCAAGCATAATCAACAATTTTCAATATGTGACAGAATGAAGCAAGCTATTAAAATAGTATGTATGAGCAAATCTACTCAAATACTTGGAAAATGAAAAGAAATAATAATAGCATAATATAGATTTCCATAATTTTCCTGAATTGAAATCTTAAATTGGTTATTTAGAGCCATGGTTTCTCAGTGAGTTAGACGCTTGCTCACTAACCTAAAGGCTGTGCTGAGTGCACAAAGATAGCTCAACAGTATGAAATCGAAAAAGAGCAGGCAAATGCCATTGTCCTGGCAAAATTTCTCTCATCGCACCCTGCATGGCATTGTCCGTCTTCATTAGCCCACATGGTGCAGAAAAGTAGAACGTAAATCTCTATTCATTTCATTTAAATTTGGTTATCCACAACTAAAGAAAAATCAAATAATGACAAGATTCAGAGTAGTTACGTTTTGATGAATTACAGGAGAACTGGGGATTGAATTTCAATTCTGGAAAATGCTACAGATAACTGTCAGCTGGTCATATAAAGATGACAATATCTTTTTACCTCTGTAACAGCACACATTCTAGCTATAGAACCAATATTATTAGTGATAGTAATCAATGTAGCTCTAGCTAAATCACATTTATTAGCTGTTTGACATTTTTCTGGTGAAATCATCTGTCCAAAACTAGAAAAGAGGAAAAACAAACAGCTCACTGACAGGCAATTACCTTCAAAGTTAATCAAGGAATAACCTTATGGGATATCGTGGGTGACCACAAAAAACGCGAAAAACTATTTGTACACGTATTTTGTTAAAATCTTTTGTCATAATTTTTTTTTACTGCTATACGTGGTTTTCATTCTTTGAAAATTTAAACCTTGTATAACAATTTGAGTACTCTGGCCTATTGAACCAAAAACTCATAATAATACAGTATACGGGGGTTTTTCATTTTCTTCCTCAGAAAAAGAGATATTGAACCTCATATAATACAACATTTTACGAGGTTTTAAATCTGACTGTTTATATACGTGTTATTCAATTAGTGGTTTTTGGGTTTATTTACAATCAAGCTAAGAATAAGACGTTTTGATCCGCGCTTTTACATGCTTTTGAATGGTACCAAAAAGTCAAAATGATCAAATATGGCATATACAATATATTTATACATATACAATTCCATGTGGGCGTATAAAAATGGTAATCTGTCCTAACTTCATCCTTATCTGAAATTATAGACAAACTATATGTTGGAATTTTCATTCTGAAAAGAGATACATACACCTGAGATCAGCTGAAATCTCAACTAGGAAAGCAAAGGATGGTAGAGTTTAACCTTACCTACTAGCAACAGTAGAACCTTTTAGATTAAATTTATCATAGTCACCACCATAAATATCACCAACAGATTTATCAATATTAGTACTGTTACCTTCTGATGCTAATTCTATAGCTTCTTCAAACGTCTGACAACCAGTTAGCAGACAACATAAACCAACAAATGTACCACCTCCCAAACTACAGAACAAAGAAAACGAACTTTACAACTTTTTCAATAGGTTCCAGTAGACTGTTTCCAAACCTATAGGCTTTGTTTCACTTCAATAATTCCTATGATTGTTAATGTTCTCTGCAAAGTACAGTTCCAAGTATGGGGTTACACCATTTTTTTTGTAGCTGGTTAAGAGGAAAGCAAAGCCTTTACATATTTACATATATTCAAGACTCAAATCAACCCCCAAAATGGTGCACCTTTCCCTTTAAGGCTCTTTAAAACCTAATTTATAAGATATAACTAAAAACAAATGATTTATTCTGAAGAACACATCATTTACATAACACAACCAATGATTTATTAATATAATTTTAAATTCTTATATTATATATGATTTATGAATAATATTTTTTAAGTTATATAACAAATGATGTTTTTATGAGTTAAATTATTGTTATAAAACAATACTGATAAAATGATGATTTTAGTCATCTGAAAAGGTCTTGTAGGTATTTAGACAAGTTTTTTCATCAAATGAATGAAATTATTTTGCTTCTGCGAAATCCAAGAATTTATTTGAATCAATTCAGTAAACATGGAAAGAAAGTGAGTCAACAATCGATTTTCAACTTTAGTTGCAGGAACATTAACGGTCTTGGTCGCAGATTTTTGTCGCCGACTAGAGTCTTGTCAAGAGTTTCACTGTCAAATATCTCCAGTCGGTTGTTTTCCACCTTGTTGATAATGCAATTGAAAGGAAAATGAATCTGATTGGATGATGACGGATAAAAACTATCAGAGACAATTATCAAACTTGTTTGATATTATAAATCCAGTTAGGGACGCAATAATCTTGTCGTGGAAGCACTGGCACACGCAAGATTTTACACAAGACTCTAATCAGTGACAAAAATCTCTGACTAAGACCACTTGTGAGAATGCGCTTTAAGTATTAAGCCAACATTCATCTGTCAATTCACACAAACAACATTGTGGTTTTGAAAGTTTTTCAGGTCTCAAAAATATTTTTTCAAACAGAACTGGAGACCCCACTTTGTTTTTGTCTGAACATCACAAGTTAAAAAAAAGTAGTTTGATTTGAGTCAAGCAAGTCAATTAAGTTTATTATTCTGAAATAGGTCAGCCGTGTAAATTCGTTTGATAATAGGCATGATATGAAAATAAAGGTTTGTCTAATTACCTTGTACCACTCACACGTCTATAATCTGTTGGTGATCTAACTGCTAATATACTCACACCAGATCCTATATTAACCACCAAATATGGATATGGATTTCGGAAATCGAATGGAACTTTCTCACAGAGTTGCAGGTGTTGAGGATTTTTCCAGTAATAACATTCACTGCGTATATTATGTCTATCTATATAATGGATACCTTTTAATAAACATTCTAGTTCATCGTATTTATGTAGATCTAGATTCACTTCCTGAAAAAAATGTCAAAAATCATCACGATTCTACAAAAATCTTACTTTTGGACGAAATTGATAAATTTTTTTGTGGAACAGAACCCACGGCCTATTATTCAAGATGGGAGATGTTATTTAGCTAGAATACTACAAATCTTTGGATGTCTGGCAATCCTGGTTATTCATTGTCATATACAAATTTATAGACCTTGAATAAGTACTCTGTCCTAATTATTCCATTCCATTTCATTCAGCAGAAACTGAGTTAGAATATTTATAAAAACTATTATCAGTCGAAAAATGAAATTGAAGGAGTTTTTTGTCCTACTTTTCTGCTTTATTGGTTGGATATATTTTGAAAAGCAACAAAAAACACCCTGAATTTGATAAATGAGCTCTTCCAATCATCCACATTCAGTTTCATATCATTGATATAGTATGCATGTGTTGGAGAGTTCAAAGAAAGCTGAGGGGTGTCAAATAGATGACTATCTGTAATATTGCAACATATATATAATATTCAGTTAAAGTTCTTACAGCACCTACTGATTAATACAGTTAAAACTTACCCTCTTAAAGTCTGCTTCAAATTTATAGGCTCCTCCCCCTGTAGCACAGATTGCACTAGCCAGACTGGAAAAGTTTTTAGATTTGGCCATTTCTATAAAAGTCATCATATTACTAGTTGGAAATCGTATAAAATGTAATGTTCCCTGACGTCCACCAATAGATTGGTCCACCATTTCTAAATGTACATCGCGAATACCTGTGCTGCCATAAGCTACATTTCCTGTTAGATATTTACGTATGGTCTTTAAAGTTTCGACTTCTTCTGCTTCTTCTATATCAGAAATGTCTGTTGGTTCAAAATAGACTAATTTGGTTAATGTACCACCAATATCCATACCAAACCATGGCATAGCTGAAAAATAAAGTACATTTCATTTAGATACTTTATATAAAGATAGCTTGCCAAGAAAAAAAACATACGCCAATTGGAGGCTTTGTTTAAATCATAATGTAACATGGCAGAACCGCATCTATTACAAAGATGTACCGTAATATTCAAGATTTAGTCAAACGTTTCTTTTAAGAACATTCTTAGGGAATAATTAAAAATTTTATCTAATTCTTCAAACTGTGCCTCATAGACTGTTTACAAGCTAAAAATTGTATAAAAAGAATGGATCAACTTTTGAAAGATTTTAAGAATAAGAGTCTGTCGTGTTGCTAAGCAATGGACAGATGGGCACAAACGTCCTCTGTGAAAGTTACGCTAGCGCTCTGCACATATCACGGTAAGGAATGACCGACATTTTTTACCAGGAACTATGTCAATATTGTCATATGATCATGTCATTCTGGTAATTCAAATATTAGAGGCTGGTTGTTCAGGACTACAGGTGTTTGTAAACAAAGTCAATGAAAATAAAAAAAACCTAACGATATGTATTCAAACTGATAATAAAATGTATCTCAACCAATAGTCACAATACAGCATTAAATACATATTATGTAAGTGTCAGAATTATCTCCCAAGGTCTCTAAATTTAAGGACTATATTTATGTCCCAATATTACTATCACTTGACAAATCACTGCAAGTAAAGAGTCCCACCCAAGAAGACACAACAAAATTCACCATTCATTACCAAGTCAGATTCAGCTGGTGGGCACAGACAAACGGGGATGACAATGTACTCGTAGGCATATATAATAAACTAAGAAAAATCAACCCAAAATACATTTTTTAGCTTACCTATATCCTCCATTATCAAGTTAGAGCCTATATAAAAGTAGTATTCAACCGGTAAGCAAACCGAGTAAATAGCCTCCACAGACCTGTACACAATTTAAATATATGTAGTTTTGACAATGACAAAGGAAGGTCTGAGGTATACCATTGACTGCATCATAATTAAAGCCTACTATACACTATCACCTGATTATAGTTAAAGTCCTGATGTGTCAGGACAAGATGTCATCCACTTCCTGAAACTTTGATGACAAACTGAATAATTTTGTATCAATAAAAATGACAAATAGCTGTATCTGAATTTCAAATTTCATTATGTAATATAAAGTTTTCATTAGATTGAAATTTGTTGATTATTATCAGCTTTTGATAGATATATTTGACAGTAATTGTCTTGTTTAAGTGTCATTATTCAGAATTTATTATAAATATTCTGCACCTCCATACTGGTAATTTTAAATGAAATGAAATGAATGGAGGTTTACGTCCTAGTTTTCTGCACCATGTGGGCTAATGAAGACAGGCAATGCCATGCAAGGAACAATGAGGAAAATTTTGCCAGGACAGCAGCATTAGCCTGCTCTTTTTTTATTACCAATGTGCACAACCTATAGCACGGGACCTTGGTTTATTGTTCCCACGACTAGACACTTTTTCCATGTCAGCTCCTCTTACCTGCATCACTGACAGGGGGAAACTGGGTTGAAAAATCCGAAGGTATTATCTCGACCTATGTTGGAATTGATTCCCAGACCTACAGCTTAGCGAGCAAGCATCTAACTCGCCACAGGGAATTTTGAGGCATTCTATTTACCTCAAATACATAAAGAAATAAAAGAATAAGTTTCTTCTAAGTCAAAAATATCAGTCTTGTATGGCAGTCATTTTTTTTCAACCACTTATTATTCATTAGCTTATTTTGATCTTGATCGGCTAGAAAAGCAAATATTTCCAATAACCGTTTCAGGAAAATTGATTGCAATCATGTTAATAGTGACAGATCAAGCGTTCTTAATGACTTGCATGATAATTGCAGATATCTCAAGAGGACAGATTGGTTCAGAAATTTCTGGATAAGAGAACGTAAAAATTAATTTTTTTTGCACAAAAAAGCAAATCATACACTATAGTGATAGCCCTCAAATCATTTTGTAACTGAAATCATTTAATTCCCATTATGGCTTTTATCATTTTATTTTTTTATTTTTTTTTTTTTTTAGAAAAATTAGAAGTTGTCTTATCACACTCCTTCTGTGCTTGTCAGTGAAAACTATGATACAGTGGGGCTTCAATCATCACAAGCAGATGTGACCAGTCATTAAATAAAGCCTTCACATTCAACACAGATAATAATTTAAACATATACATATTAATTGGTACTTATCTTTCCTAGTATTATTATTATCATATCAACAATTATGATTGCTCACTCACTTTTCTTTCAAGGCTGATTTAATTACGACTCTTTAAAAATAAATCTTTATCTCCATGAGTTATGAAGTCCTTGGATAACTCAATGAAATATTAAGTCTTTGGGCATAAGATATAAAGTCCTAGGATGTCTCAGTGAGATTTAAAGTCCTAGGATATCTAAATGAGATATAAAGTCCTATGATATTTCAATGAGATATAAAGTTCTAAGATATCTCTATGAGATATAAAGTCCTAGGATATTTCAATGAGATATAAAGTCCTAGGATATCTCAATGAGATATAAAGTCCTAGGATATCTCAATGAGATATAAAGTTCTAAGATATCTCAATGAGATATAAAGTCCTATGATATTTCAATGAGATATAAAGTTCTAAGATATCTCTATGAGATATAAAGTCCTAGGATATCTCAATGAGATATAAAGTCCTATGATATTTCAATGAGATATAAAGTCCCTGGACATTTCATTTCTTAAATATCTAAAAGGGATGATAAAAAAGTCAAATTGTAATTTCTTTACCATTGTACTTTGTGTACAAAAAAAATCTTTTATCGGGGTTGTTGACTTGACTCTATTTTGAATTTCAATAGCCCTATAGCGTATGAAATACACCTTATTTCTACTTTTATCATTATTTCTAGTTTTTCAACTTCTTTCTGAACTAGAATCCTAAACACCTGTGTTATATGAGCCATCTCAGAGATATAGAAAATACAAAAAATAAGATTATGAATCATCTTCTAATCTTCTGCTTGAAACAAGTTTGAACATACATGTCATGACCTTACTTACATTATTATGTCATGTCACTATTACACATATAAGTGTACTTACTAATATCAGTGAGGGGAGTGACTGAATAAATTTCCTATCGGCTAACCTTAGAAACCTCTTACCAGAGTAGGTTTAAATAGTACCCTTTTTCCCAGTTAGGGATGTTGTTCTGTGTGGACAATAGGTCAAGGCCAATGTGTAAAAAGACGTTCCAAATTCTAAAAATCAAGGAAAAGTGTAAAGTTGGTTTTAATCTCAATTGGCATGTGAAAGTCTGGTGATCTTGTATAAGCAATACAGTTGCAAATAGGTATGGATATTCTAGGAAAGATCAATGCTAAGAGGTTTGGCCAAGGTCCTGTTGATAGACAGGATCCCCGTGAACCTAAGTTGTTATCCTTGTAAATGGTTCCTTCTTACAAAATATACCGTATATTTCCGAATATAATGCACAGTTTTTTACCCCAAAATGGGCTCCTCACAGAAGGGGTGAGCACTATACACAGTGAAATAAATTTTGAGTTTTTTTTTCCCCTTCGAAAATACTGCGAATCGATGTTGAGGATCCACCAGTTCGTTTTTCTTCAATGCCATGTTGTTATGTAATCAAAATTCTTATATATTCAGAATTGTTCTATACTTAACTTATATTTACTATATAAGAAACAGATATAATGACAAGACTTGAACAAATATATGAATTACTACAAACACAACGATTCTTGATTAAAAACATTTTTATAGTTCTGTTCTACATGAATTACAGACATAACATATGACATATCACATGGACAATTTCAATAAGACAATATTCTTAAAGTACATTCCTTACTGAACTATATCATTCAAGGTCATCAACAATGTAAGTTGCAAAGGAACAAATTTTAAAAGCATGGTACGCCATTTTCAGGGGTTGATTTGGCAATGAGATGAAATGAATGTCCTTTTCTGCACCATGAGGGGTTGATTTGGGTGCTGAATATAATTATGTAAATGGTCTTCAAGAGTACCAGAACTGTACGAAAATCGCATGATTCTTTCAAAAATACCTCAAACTAGAAATTCCACTTTTTATGTCTTTATACCGTACGTATTTTCAATAAATGGCAGAGTGTAAAGAAAAGACAAGTCGTCATTTTAACTTTCAAACAAAGATAATTACAGACACACATGGATTTAAACGCTCAAATTTCGACAATAGGCTGTGAACACTACTACTGATTAGCTTATAGCTAAAAAATTTCTGTGTCCGAGACTAATGTACGACTGAGCAAATGGATGGCAAATCTGTACCTTAAAATAATCTTATTCATTTACTAAATTACAGATAAAAAAAATAATAACATAAGCTTATTTAAATTATCATGAAATGACCTACATCTTATAATCAGATTGTTCTACCTAAATGAAGGTCACTTCTTTTCATTTTTTGAAATATATATCTAATCTTTGAGCTCTCCTATGATGAAGATTTTAAAATAACATTCAGATTTAGCTACAATACAAATAAGATATCACTGCAAGATATTACTGTAGGTTATTACATATACATGATCAAACAAAAATCCATTTAGCTAGTGTTCAGTCAAATTTTGATATAACCAATCAAAAACACTATACAAAGTGAACTGACCAAAGAAGTTACATGATCTTCAGAGAAATTTGTAAATGGTCAATCTCTTTTACTATCATGTTAACTCAATAATCTGATTTTTTTTTTTTTTGGCTACCAGAACTTTAAGGAATTGACTAAGTTTAAAAATCAGAAACAACTTACGTGGTAAATCGTCTTCTTCTGGGCTCATACTGCTTCTGCTTCTATTACCTTCATTTCCTCTACTTAATGCATGAACATTACCAGCAGCCATTTTGGATCTCTAAAAATTTCAACGTTGGTTAATAAATGAAGACAACTCGGTGTGCAATAACGGAAATCTTACAAGGACAGTGGCATTTGTCAGTTATGTTTTGGAAGGGATCTTTAACATATAAACTTACTGTCTTGATACACTCTTTTTCTGTGTTAGCAACTATGAACATTGGCCTAACTAGCAAACCGACTGGTTGAACCCAGTCCACAGGACCCAACTTTTAAGGGGCCCCTAACCCTAGAAAAATGCAGGATAGTATATATTATATATAAAACATTGTATTAAAATTATTATTAAACCTACTTTTTAAGTCCACAGGCCCCCCACTCATCTTGTTGAGCCATAGACCGAAACATCTGTCTCTATTCCAGCCTCTGATAGCTATTTGGACAGATATCAGCTAGTGTAGAGACAGAAATAATAAGCCCTGTTAAATGGGGACATTCCGCATCTCTGAAGGTCAGGTTTTTTTTAAACCTATTTAGATACCTCAGATCTGCAAAACCCAGGTATATTTGGAAAGATGAATATTTTTGTAGTTCAGTTATACCATCATTTTCTCCCAACACCATTTATGTCATGTCTCCGGTTCCATCAATTTTTTTTCGGCGAAACTGATCTAGCATCGGCCATTTAAAACTGCATGCGCAGCCAAATGTTCAAAGCATCCTGTACTAACAAAACAAAAGTTATGGTGATGCCCCACACTAATTTACAATCATAATAAAGCAAAGTCAATTTTATGTCAGAGAAAAAAGCATCTTTGGAAGTGTGGAAAATCCCCATTTAACAGGGACTTTTTCGTCTGACTCTATTCCAGCTGACAACTGTCAAAATATCCATCACAGGCTGGATTAGAGGCAGATATTTAGGACTAGTTTAGCCACTGATTATGACCTCAATAAATAACAAGGGGAAACCGGGTTCAATCTATGGCACATCTTAACACATTTATTTACCACCAAACCCGGATATATATGATGAATATGTTTATAGTTCAGTCATGCCATCATTATGTCAGCCTTCCTTCAGAATTAATCTCTTGCTAGCTAACAGAGACTTTGTATAAACCCAATGATCAAGGGTCATAGATTCTCGTGATACTATCGTAATGAAAGTATCAGTGATGGGTTTTTAGTAAATTAGAGGTAAGTAAATATGTCTTCAATAAGTAAATAGGTGCAACAAATTTCCATAAAATAGGGCATATGTTTGCTGACTCTACTCCAGCCAACAACTTTTAAAATGGCCATATAGGCCAGGTG
This sequence comes from Lottia gigantea, assembly GCF_000327385.1. Taxonomy (NCBI): domain Eukaryota; kingdom Metazoa; phylum Mollusca; class Gastropoda; family Lottiidae; genus Lottia; species Lottia gigantea. Next base: position 1,976,869 of record NW_008709073.1, read on the forward strand.
TTTCAGACTAATGTCAATTGTGTCTGATCAGTTTACTTACTGATATACTGACTTGTGATGGAACAGATGCAGCATTTCCAGAAGTAAACCATATCTTGGTCTCAGAAATATGAATTTATTCCACTAAACTAATCAGTAATATGTAATGTTCACATCGAAATTTGAGCCTTCAAATCAAAGTGTATCCATAATTATCTATGTTTGAAAGTTATTTTGTGCATCTCTGGAAATGATTAATATTCACATGCACGACCTCGAGTGACCTCCGCATTTGCATGTATTGATAAACATGGGTTATTTCTAATTTTAACATGCAGAATTTTTTTTTTTTTTGTTTCAAAGCCAAGTCAAATTTATTATTTATTTCTAACATATACGATCAGTTATTACCAAAAATCACAATTTTTATTGGCAGAGTTCCCTTATAATCCCAAGATATAATCAGAATTCTAATTGTCGTCTGCTAGAATATATTCCAGTGAACGCAGTCAAGTGATAAACCAGCGGATCCAGTGTCAGCAGAAAAATCCTATGGAACACAATGTGGGCCACATTCTTATGTTGTTTCAATGAATTTTAGCAATAAATCACTCTTACGATTTACTTATCTTATTTTGTCTGTCGCTATTTTGCAGCTGTAGTTGAGTTGGTTACTCATGAAATATGGGTCATAAGGTAGATTGAAACAAACCAATTTTAATCATTATAAAGAATATCTGAAGAAACTTCTAATACATACACAAAATTTTTCTGTTTTATAATATTGACAAAATTCGGTGTTGAATCCTTATATGCACAAATATAGGTCACACCACTGTACAGTAGACTTAATCAGTCTGTCCAACTATGTCTTATAAAGAAAAGGTATATCATCCCCTAGAAATGCTGCACTAACCCCCTCAACATGGTGTCGACCAGGCCAAAGGGCCTTGAAGAAATAACTGCAGAGAGAGGTAAAGTGCTGGTACTGGTAATGGTAGTAGTTAAACTAATGTGAATTAGTGAATGTCAGTGACTGACAGTGACAAAAACAAACATTAATGATCAAAAAAGTGAAAATGGAAGAACATGGAATTCTGAGCCTGGGGATCATAGTGTCTGACTCTAGACTATCTGTTTTAATGTTTACCTGTGACAACTAGACGAAATCGTTCTAGATCGTTTCCTTTTTTTTTCTTTTGACAATATTTACTCGCGTCTTACTCTACAAGTACAATTTTAATTTGTAATCAATTGAATCTTATGCACATACAAAACGTAACCAACAATATATTTCCCATTAAACATCTATTCTTCCATATGTTCATTTGATAATTAAGTTGATGATTAAGTAAATGATTCATTAAATGGAGAATATTGATTCCTGGTTAGATGTTTTTTGGTTAGGTTCGTGATTACGAATTGCTTTTAATGTCAAGGTCAACAAACAAAAATGGCGACAAAATCGCATCAAACTAGCGACAATTCAGAAAAATGTCGATCTTTAGACGACAAAGTCTTTGTCATGCCACAAAGAATACAAAAACAAAGATTAGATGACATGAAGAAAAGTGCAATTAAGAAAAATATAAGAATTTCTCCTCAATATTGGTAAAATATTATTTTAATGATTGACATAATAATAATAATAATAATGCAATACAGTGTATTATGATGGTGGAATTTTGTTAGGAATCAGCCACTATTTTTCAGTTCCTTTAAAGGGAAGATGCACGATTGCAAGATCTGAGTTCATCTTTCTCTTTCAAGTTTTTCCTTCTTTGCTTCTATTATTGCTATCTAGAAAAAAATAATTATGCTAAACTCAGATGAAATGGCACTATCCCAATCTATCCCAATCTATTCTATGTATGCATTGAACTCTGGATGTTCAGGCCAGTGAGCAAGCATCTGGCTTACTAAACTGCTATGGTTCATTCCACAATTATAAGATTTCGATCTGAAATGTTTTATTTTAATGTAAAGCAGGGTAATGCTATTATTGGGCTTTCTACAGAATTAGTCTGTGGTGTATTTCAGTGATTCAGTGACACATGTTGTGACTGGCTTTGAAACTCTTGATCAAGTTATAAAAAGTTTAAATGTGGAATTGCCAGAAGCATTAAAAGAAAAGTATATTGTGAATCTATCTTGGTTTGTTGATAGTATTAAAGCTTGTAAACCAGTACCTGTTGAAGATAAACACAGAGTTAAAAACAAGATTAAACAAGAGGTAAGTATTGTGATGTACATCTTACCTGGAAAATATAGCAATAGAGAAAAGATATATAAAGGAATAGACAGTGAAAGACTTTATATATATTCAAGACCCAAATCAACCCTGTAAATGGCGAATAGTGACCTTTATGAAATACATATATTTGATAATCTGATATTTTCAGGATGAAGAAAAGTCTAATACAGTTCAGAACAGTATACCGGAATGGGCATGTCAAAGGTCAACTCCTTTATTACATAAAAATTCAAAATTTACAGTAAGAACCGTCTTTCATAATCTCTATGGTTAGTTTGTTGATAAATTTTGCAGTTGAAATGATACACATATCATGAAAGGCATAAACATTTGATCTAAATCTGAATGTAGTTAAACTATAAAACATAAAATGAATTATATCTAAAAAAAATTTAAATGCCATTACTTATTTAGGAGCCATTAGAAATCCTGGAGAAATTTGCTGAATTAAGAGATCAAGAACAAGATTATTCAAGAGCATTAGCTTTTAGAAGAGCATCATGTGTATTAAAAAGTCTACCATATCAAGTCAGTGACCTTTACTGTTTAAAGAACATCAAAGATATTGGAGGTCATAGTTCAAGGGTCATAAAGGTAAACTGTGCTCTTATTTTTTAAAACAAAGGTCAAATTTGCATTTTAAGAAAAACTATTGCGCAATCAGAGGACTGGAACACCAAAATCCAGTCTAACTAATTAGACCAAACTTTCGTCCTGCTTTTATTTTCAATATAGCCACTTAAGTTAGGGTCTAAAGACTGACCTCTTGAACATTCCTCAGTTTGATATTACCGCCACCCAATCCAAATTTCTTCCCTTTCCAACGCTGGGATTTTGTGACGCAAACAAAAGGTGTATTCATTTGATATCTACTAGTATTAGGTAACTAATATCAGCATCTGCTGGAAGTGAACGTTAACTTGTCATATACCATTAGGTAACTAGAGTAATGCTTCTCAGAATACACCCTGTGAGACTCTTAAACTTCTTTTTTTGTTAAATAACTGTCTAAAATATTTAGACCCCTGTATCCATTAAATTATATCATAAATTTGTTTTTTAATGGAAACATTTAATTTACAGGATATTTTAGAAGATGGTTATTGTCAAGAAGTTCAAGATATTCTCAATAATCCTTGGTTTCATAAAATGAAGGTAAACAGTACGTTTAATCAAGAAATACACAAAATTGGTGCCCATAAAAATAAATGTAGTTAGTCAAGATTCCTGTATTTAATGCTGCACATGTTCAAAGTTTAAATTATAAAAGTGATAATTTGATGTTTTAATACCGTTATTATAGTTATTTACAAGTATATTTGGTATTGGACCGTCTACAGCTAAGAAATGGATTGATAAAGGATGGAGTACACTAGATGATATCAATATAGAGGAAGTAAGAAATGATTGGAGAGTTACATGGGGTGTGTATTTTAAACATGATACTTTCAAGTGTATTTTAATATATGACATATTGTATTATTTGAATAAGAAAGAAACAGTATTTTCAAATAAAATTCATGAAATTCACCAAAAATTACAAAAAGCTAAATGCAGACATAAGACTTCCATCTTGAAATATGAAACAGAAAGCTGAAATTGAACCCTAAAAGATGTTTTTCTTTAACTTTAGATAAATGTCTGCTTCAGGTATTGCTTTCCATTATGAATTGAATGATTTTGTAAGTCGTAAAGAAGCTGATATATTTTGTGATATTGTAAGAGATGAGGCTGAGAAATTATTACCTGGTGTTATAGTTCAGTTAACTGGGGGTTTTAGAAGGTAGGAAAGTGACGCTATGATTCTTTTAAAGGGAATGTAATGAGGTTTCCTAACTTTTTTCATGTGCATCGGGGACACTGATAGCATCAATTTTCACCATTCCTGTCGCATTTGATAGCCTTTGCTTGATTATGGTGGTCCCAAATGTGGTTGTGGGTTCAAATCACAGTCAGCGATTAAATTTCTGGTGACATTGAATGTATTCCAGTTGATATATAATAAAAGATCTGTGCTAACCGCCAAACGATTAATGCAAAGACACTTGGCCATGGACCAGCTGGTAGACAGAAGCCTCAGTTATTATCCTTTTGAAAAGATTGTTTTATATTTGTTTTGGTATTTACAGAGGTAAAGAAAGAGGTCACGATGTAGATTTATTAATAACTCATCCAGAATTAGGGCACGAAATAGGTCTTTTATCACCATTACTACAAGCACTGGAAAACAGAGGCTTGATATTGTGTGGAAACCATGAACGTGCAACATTCAACCCAGAAGTCTATCAAAGAGATTTCAAATTAAGCATGCGAGGACAGTTAGATCATTTTGAAAAATGGCTGGGTATTTGTAAATTTCCTAAATCATTTAAGGAAGGAAAATCAGAACTCTTAGAAAACAAAACTAATCATGTGAAAGCTGCCATCATTCCGAATTCCTTAGATGAAGAGCCTGCCAGAAAGTTACAGAAAATAACATCTACCATAGATCAATCTCCTTTGGAATTGTTTAAATCTGATCGTGATTGGACAGCCAGACGTGTTGATCTAATTATCTCCCCTTATGACCAGTATTATTATGCTCTGGTTGGTTGGACTGGTAATAAACATTTTAACAGAGATTTAAGATTATATTCACAAAGAGTTTTAAGTATGAAATTAACCAGTCATGGATTGTTTGACATGAAAAAAGTAAGTGGACTCTTTATTTTTTTGTTCGTCTGGTATTGTCAGAATTAAGACTGAAGAATTTCATAAAAACTCCTATGTACAGCACTGGCCGAGGTCACAAATAAATAGATCTGCTGAAAAATTGGGTGGCGTTTACATAGTGTTTTGAACATATAAACCGTATCAATAATCCACAACAAATCTGTTAGTGACATGCAATTACTTGCATCCTGGAAATTAAGTTATGGTGGACTAAGGTTAACTCAAAGCATAACATCAGTCCAACGCAGCCAACATGAGCAAATTGGAAAAATCAATCAATTGGATGGTCACAGATTTCGACCACAGGGCTCAACTACAAAATTCAAATTTTGCCTGTTGGTAGAACACATGTAACTGATGGTAACTGTCATTTATCAGTTGTCCTAAAGGTAATTAAATCCATTGATGGATCAGATTTAAAATCCAGTTGCTCTCAGATTCTCAGTTAGACCCTTGCATATCCTGTCTACCAGTCTGTACTTCATCAGCTGGTATACTAAATACTTAGATGGCCATATTATTCCTGAAAAACTTCATGCTATATCACTAAGAATGCTTCCTCCATTTGACCGATCATACTTTAGTCTCAGAAACAAGTATTTTTTTATCATAACTAATCAGTAATGGTTTTCACAGCTCTGTGTCAAAATTTGAGCCTCTAATCTATGTGTGTCAAGAATTATCCACGTTTAAAAGTTAAAATGATGACTTGTCTTGCCTAGAGATTCAGTCATATATAAAAAGGACAGATATAGAATAGGAAGTGAAATTCCTAGTTAGAGATATTTTTGAAGGAATTATGTGATTTTCATGCAGATCTGGTACTTCTGAAGACTATTTACATATATTCAAGACTCAAATGACCTTTAATTTTTTTAATCTATTTCAGAGTGAATTAGTTCCAGCATCAAGTGAAGAAGAAGTTTTTACTAATCTCAATTTAAAATATCAAAAACCTGAACACAGAAACTGTTGATGATTTAAGCATAGATTTTTCTCTGACTTATTCTACACTTGTTCTTAGATCTTTCAGACACCATATCAAAAACTACAAAATTTGAAGGAAATTACGAGGGAAATAGTTCTGACATTATGATATAGGCCAGATTATATTTTTTGCTGTATTATGGAAGAATAGTGATTTGGATTTCATTTTTGAAAAGTACTACAGATTGAAACTATATATATTAAATTGTAATAGTTTTTTTTTTTTTTGCAATTTCCTCTTTAAATATTTCACAAAAATGTGTGTTGAAAATATGTTAAATCATGTAAAAATCATGAAAATCCCAATGTTTTCTGAATGATTATTGAAAATTTATTTAATTATTTTAGACACTCATATATCTTCAAATTTTAATATCTATGTTTTCATCAGTTATATTGTGTTATATTATTTGTATTTATTATTTTTTTAAACCCAAATTTTACAGTAAATTTTTCAATCTATGTTATTGTTATAAAGATTTCTACCTCTTTTTTAAGTAGTTTATTATATTATGGTTCAATTGGTTTGTCTGTTCACATTCACTGAAATCTTCATGGGGTTGAGGTCCCTTTAACTGACAATTTGGAGCACAGATTAAAGATAGGTTCCCTTATTTTCATTTATGAAAATGAAAATGCTAATACCTATATGAATAGAAAGAGGAGGTTTTCTAATGACTTGGAAAAATACCAGTTTGTCTCACTTGTCCATAATTAATTCATATATTAGCTAAATAAGAAGAGAATTACCAGCAGAATTACAATGAGTGACCGATCAAGAAAGGTCAAAAAGTCTTTTTTTGTTTATCCAGACTGTACATACATGGAAATTTATGATTGGTTAAAACTCTAAATTATATGCAATAAGAACATAATGATATGTTTAAAAAATACATAAGGAAACCCATCTTTATAAAAAAAATTATTCATTAGGATGATTTCATTTTGCCAGAATTCAATACACACTTTAATGGTAAAAAAAAAAATATAATGACATTTAAAATGATGAAATATTTTCTGACAAAGTTTTTTGTCTAGAAAAGTACACATGGTTTCTTGTAACAAATTATTTCTTTTAACCAACTTACAGCATCAATCATAAACTCTAGAAATTTAGATTTCTAATATCACTCCCTTCAATGAACCAGTTATGCAAACTTTCGTTTATTTTTCCATAAACTGTAGTTTGTCACATGATACTATGACGCTGTCTAAGCACAACAATGACGCAATCTAAGATTTGTGGCAGTTTCAAGGAACAGATCATATAAAAAAAGTGAAAACTGTATTAATAAAAGTATCTAAATATGACATAAGAATTAAGTGTTGGTCTCACTAGCAATATTGGTGTGTAAATGCAGTTGATCACGCCACAATCATATATATATGTCTTCATCATTTATTCAGTTTGTCAAGTGATCAACTGCGTTTAAACACCAATAATGCTAGTAAAACCAACGTTTAGTTCTTAAATGTAATAATTCAACACACATTAACAATCATTTGGATGGACAAATTCTCTTTGTACAATTTCATAACAAGACATTTCAAAATCAGTAGCAGATTTTCAACATTTGGGGAAGACAACAAAAATGCTGTAATAAATAAATATCCTTTTAACAACCAAACTTTCAACTTGGTCTACAATCAACATCACCATCCTGACTTGCTTTCATTTTCTGTAATTCTTGTTGAAGTTGTTTCTCAGTCTTTAATATTTCTTCTGGTTTAGGATACTAAAAAAAATTCAGCATATCAATAGTTATTTGAGCTGAAAATGCTGCTATCGAATCTTTCCTTATGAAAATAAAGAGAGTGCAGTAAGCCAATACTTTTTCAGGAAAAGTACAATAGCCTACTCTTATCATTTCAAAATATCAAGTCAATTTTAATGAGTACTAGATGCTGCAGTGACTCAATTAGTAGGACGCTTGGTCAAGATACTATATTCAGATTTTTCAAAGGACAGGATAAAGTGTCAAGTTGATGAGACAATAAAGCAAATGTACTCATTAAAAATTAAAGTTGGAAATCGAACAAGATTAGGCTATATACAAAACTTCATTTCTTTTCAATTGATGTACATTTCTGTTGGTAGAACAAACATAATATTTGTACCAATTTTTTTGTAAAAAATCAAATACTTACTGTAACAATCAGTGTATTATTAGCATGAGCTATTTGAACATTTTCTGGTTTTAATACCAATCCATTTCTCTCCATATCTGGTATATTAAACTTTTTATAATATCTGTAATATTAATTAAATTAGAAATGAAATGAATGGAGTTTTACATCCTACTTTTCTGTACCATGTGGGCTAATGGAGACGGCCAATGCATGCACTGTGCAATGAGGGAAATTTTGCCAGGCATTTGCCTGCTCTTTTTGATTTCCAACTGTTGAGGGATCTTGAAGTGCACAGCCTGTAGCACACGGGGCCTCGTTTTATTGTCCCATCTGAACAACTAGACGCTGTTTCTGTGTCAGCTCCTCTTACCTGTATCACTGACAGGGGTAAAACGTTAATAAATTAGGTATTATACTACTATGTAACTTTACAGGCTGTTGATATTCAATTAATATTTTTTCATGTTTTTAAATGATTTGAATCCTTTTCCCTTGAAACAATGAACTTTAAAAAGGGAGCTTGGGAGCTTTGGGGCATGGCTAGCCAGAGAGTGCAAGAAAAATTATCGAGTGAAAAAAAAAAACGAATAACGATTTGAAGCCAGTTTACTTTCATTATATACATAAGTAAATGACAACAATATTTACAGCACCAGTACTTACTTTTTATTTTTAGTTTTAATAATAATTTGTTGGTTATCATCACTAACAGTTACAATATAATTATCTATTGTATAGGGTAGATTTCTTATTCTCCACTGAAAATTAGTCAATGTGTCCTTTCTTACAAATATTGGCTGAAATAAGTATAAAGAAATATAGTAAATAAGCCAAATTTCCATAAATTGATAATGATTTACCTATTTATTGCACTATTCTTTTTATGTGGTAAGACTTTTATTACTTTTGAGTTAAAATAAACGCCAAGTTGTAGAGAAAAATTTCTTATTCTTAAGGTTTGAACTAAAAATATCCAGCATTTTTTATTCACCCCTTTGATTATATTGTGATCATATTTTAGAAATTTCATCCCATTTTTAATACAGAAAATTTGCATACTGCTCCTTTAAATAGTTTTTCATGTTGCTTGTTAACAAAAAATTATGCAAATAATATTAATGTAATAAAGATTGGAGCTATTTTGATCTTTGACCTGTCCTAATGAATAAGTCTATAAAAATGCCTATACAATACCAGTAGTCATTCACTATGGCCTACTTACGTTAGCTGTACTTTCCACCATGCCCTCTGAATCTAATCGTCTTGGTACTAGTTCTTCACCTATCTCATAATCCCAATTACCAACGCCACCTAATGTACCTTTTTTACGCCATTTACGAACTGAAAGTAAACAGTGTATTAATTTTTGATCTATCTTTTATCATTTAAACACATTTTTAGTCTGATGAAATAAATGTTAATATACAAAAATTCATGCAAACAAACAAAATTCATAGACAACCATGTGTGTTAGTTAATCAAAATTTAACTTTATTAGCCAAAACTCAAATTGGTGTGATAAATTACTAATCAACTTTTATGATCTAAATTGGACCCTGATGTGCAATAATATATATACTTGAATCCATCTTATTACTTTATCGTCATCCTCAGGGGGAAACATGTCGAAACGTTGCATAAAACTTTAACCAGTGATTGTTGTTCCATAAAGCTGTGTCTTTTTATCATACTCACAATTGCTAAAAGCCATTTAAAGACTTGGTTTAAATTTTAACTCGAAAACAAATAAAGGTTATAAAAAATCAAATAACGGGCAAAATGTTGGTTATGAACTTACCGATAAGTTCTCCATTTTTAACTGAATATTCTTCAGAAAGCTCTGTACCATCACTAAATGAGTAATGTATTTTTCTGCGTCCTAAATTAAACAAATTATAATAATAAACAATGGATGCCAGTCCAGAAATTTCAATAGGCTTTTCAGAAAGCTAAGGAGATATATGCATACAATTTGTAACATTATATAAGGCCTGGATGAATAAGCTAACAGAATAATTCACATTTTTTTAAACTTTTCATTTATATTGAGAATTGACAATAGAGATTCAAGTTCGTTTGCATTCGATCATTAACCACTTATAATAATAAAGTTTGATAAAATAAATTGTGTTTTGTACTTTCTCAGTTTTCGAATTGTGTTGATAAAGTGGACAAAGTGCTATGTCCATCATAGAATTTCGTAGACCAATATCTTGCGTATTTCACACAGAAATCAAATTAAAAAATCTATCATCTGGATCATGATGATGACCACACCCTAGATTAACTAAAAATATCTTCAAATGATAGTACCATCTTGAATAATGCAAGTTTTCTGTGCTTTCTTTAATTTTTCAAGCCAAGGAGACGCCATGTTGTTTACTAACTACGGAAGTATACCAAATGATCCTCACAATCTGAAGAGCTCTTACCATTCGGATTTCGTCAATTTCCGCTCACATAAAATAACTCAAACATTAAATATTAGATATCAAAATTTTAACTTTCCAATTTAATGTGATATGAAGTGATTTATATATACTTAGTTGACATAAATATTGTTAAACCAACGAATTTCTTCTAATTTAGAGATAAATTCTGAACAACCTTTTTGAGTAATGTTTCGTTTGGTATTTACCGAAAAAGTTGTTTCCCCTTGACCATAAAACCTAGGCTAACCTATTTTCTTAACCCTAGAATAAATATCTTGGCTATCTAGACGTATGTTTCCATAAGTAAGCATGAACATACGAGTGAGACTATAAATTGTGAATAACATGATTGCTTAGATATCCGCTTTATAAGTTGAAACAATAACTGAAATTGTTAATAGAAAAGCATGGAAACTTATGCCCTTCCTTATGACTTTAGACAGACTTTGAACACACACCTTCTAAATGATTCTGGAACGAATTCACATTAGGGGATTGTAAAGAGGTTTCCGAAACTTTGCATCTGTATCAGGAACACTGGTAGCATCAATTTGCATCATTCCAATTTTCAAAACTACGTCTGTGGTCCTTGCAATTCAATTTAACATTTTAAGAGTTTTATGACTTAAGCAAAAGGGCCTTTATTAGCAGCTTTTGCGATGGACGTGTCATAAAACGGAAAGTTTAAGTGGAATGGCAAGAACTCTTCACTAAAAATTGGAATGGTGCAGTACGATACTTTCAGTGTCTCCAATACTAATAGGCAGAATATTTCGTTACACTCCCTTATAGCCGCATTTTTTTCATGTTGAAAATTTGATTTACAAAACTTATAAGGTGAAACAAAATGAAATTTTGAATGTAAAAAAAACAGATTATCTTATGTGCTCATGTCCATTTGCTTTTTATAAGAAGAGAAAACGATTTTCCTCATAAGCCAACATTACAGTCTTCAAAGGATATGCTTAGCTGGGTGCGCACATTTTTTGGCTAGGCCAGATAGACGGCTCTTTTTTGGTTTGAATTGAAATAATAGCTCCAAAGTTCTACGGATAGTCTTTGTCTTTACTGTGATAGGGCCTACGTGAGCTTTGAATTTTTAGTCCGAAATGTTGTTGATTTTCAAAATAAATTTCAAACGTCAAGCCTTTGTCTATATATTTCTAGAGCCGGAGACAAATCTGTTAAAGGGAACGACAAGAGGTTTTCCATTTTTTTGTGTGTATCGGGAATAACTAATAGCATCAATTTGCTATTTGATGATGTCACTAATCGCTTCTGTGATAAAGCATTTTTTGCGATTAGTGACGTCATCAAACACACATTTTCTTTATGGGAATTGCAGGAACCAAAGACTTCTGATTGAAAATTTGAATGGCGCAAATTGATGCTATCAATATCCTCGAGACACATACAAAAATTAGAAAGCCTCTTTACGATCCCTTTAAATGGCAGAAAATGCTCACTGTGGTTGGAGAGAAGGATACCTTTTATTAAGGCTTAAAGTTTATTATGAAAAAAAAAGTGCGCACTGAGATAATATTTCGTTAGAAGTTCTATGGTTAGACTAACAGAAATACTATAATAATTAAAATAGAAAAATATTTAGAAGGCCAGAAACACATAAGAGTCCAAGAAAATTGAGCGAATATAATTTTTTTTTCATTCCCCGATCTCAAGGCTTATTGAACATTGATTGAATAAAGCCGCCAAAGCTTTCACTGCTAACATTCGATTGGTTGCTTCACCGGAAGATAGAAGACGATTCTGAGCAAATCTACTGAATGAAATTGTGGAAAAGGTAGTGAAAAGTGGCCCGAATTTGGTGATTTAGGGGTCTGCTTTCTTCATTATTTTAGCGAGAGTAAGTAGAATGACACTAGATTTATCATATTCAGGCTTTAATGTGTATAAATCTATAGTTTAATACCAAAATTAGCCTAATCTACGACGGCCTATAGTTTACTATATTATACTGCTAAATAAAGTAGAACAAAAAACCGCAGTGTACGAGTTCTGCTTTGATTCTATTTTTAGAACACCGGTATATGTCACAACTGCAGACTGCAGTCTTTGGTAATAATGTATGAAAACATTAATGTTGAAATTTTAAATTGTCAAATATTCCAAGTAAATGATATTGGAATTATGTCTCTTGGTTAGATTGTAACCAAATAATGAATATTATACATCTGATCTATTGTACTATGGTAAGGATAATGCCTACCACCTAATTACTGCAAATGACTAAGTCAATATGCATTTGAGTGTAAAAGTGTAGGTAGGAAGGCTAACATTAAGGATGTATATAAAGATTAATATTTGTTATTCTAGCTGATTAAGGTTGGGCCAGTGAGGCTCTCTGACGTGTGCTCCTTTAGGTTTCAAAGGTCTAGGTTTCAAGCAAAAGTTGAAATAAAATTATATCTTTAGGCTTAGCACAAGATTTCTGATGCTTGTCAGAGAATCTGAAATAAAATAAGTGTCTAGTGGTTCTGGTAGGACAATAAACTGAGACCCTGCATGCTACAGACTTTACAAAGATCTTTGACAGAAGAAAATAATAAATAGTACTAGCCTGATGCCTCTTCTCCCCTGCAAAATCAAATTGCAATATTGGTACTTTCATTACGATTCGGATTTTTTGCTTATTTGGATTTGAATCATGTACTTTTAATTCTTTAAGAATTACAAACTTCTTCTTATACCTTGACTGCAATAGCCACCATCCTATTCATGTATCACAGAATGAGCGAATTAATCAACAAGATTTCATCACTAAACATTGCTGACACATGTTTCAGATAAAAAATCCTCATCAGGACAGTTAGCTTTCTAAATAAGTAAGATTAGATTTATTATGAAAGTGAACATTGATTGCCCTCAGAATTTTAGGATTAGGTCCCGAAGCCATTTAAAAAATCTAAATTCTTCAATAATTAAATTCTACCTAATGTAGGGCTTGGTACCGATTACCAAACTGAGATTGATTATCAACAGCATGATCAATTATCGATTAATAATCAAAATAATTCAATTAAAAAACCATAATCCTTGATCAAAAACATGCCACATTAATGCCATGGGTAATTTTTGTGTCATAGAAGTATATTCTTGTTTTGATCAGTTGTTATAGTTTAATGTGGGTAAGTTATGTGCTGAAGGGAACCTATGTGGAAGAGATTACTACTTGTTGACGGGTACAGTGGAGAAAATGTAACTTTGACATATAATCCATTATGAAATTTGATAATCGTTATCCGAAATTATTAATATGTAGTGCAATAATCGATTATTTCACCCAGCCCTTACCTCTTACCAATTTGTAACATGTTGAATTCAATACCTCTGAAAAATGACTCTCATTACATTTCAATATTTGACCTTGACCCAACATAATAGTGTATTAAATAGACTGCAAAACTGAACAATAGAATAAATAAATATAATGATAAATAGATTTTTTTTCTGAAGTATGCCCTTTATAGACCCAGGCTAAACATCATGAATAATGCATTTATTGATGTTTTATACAACTCACAGTTTGTTTTGGCCATTATCAAAGGTAATAATGGTGAATCAATTGGAAATCTTGGTTAATGTTTCACAGGGGTTAAGTTTGTGAGGCTTTAAAACATTTTTATAGCAAGAAATATATCTGGACACAAACCAATCTTAACATAAAAACGTAAGTAGACAGCTGTAAAACAGAAGATCCATAATGTTATCTTAAAGGGACAGGTTTGCCATTTTAGAGGTTGATTTGGGCTCGAAATGTATGTTAACAATTTTTAAAAGTACTAGAAACTTAATAAATATGCATAATTCCTGCACCATATTTTGACCAATCATCAGAAGCTGAAATCTTTTAGCTGAGCTAATCAGTAATAGTGTTCACAGCTCACCATCAAAATTTTAGCCTTCAAATCTCCTTGTGTCTAGAATTATCTGCGTTTGAATGTTAAAATGACGACTCGTCAATTTAAGATACTCTGTGATACATAGAAAAGACACATACAGAGATAAATAAAAATTTCTCCCACGATTAATCACAAACCTGCAACAATTTAGACTTCTCCCATGCTTATTGAATCATGACTGCATTATTTCTTGAAGTTGCAATTTCAATACACTCTATGTTATTCATCTAACGATATTATTTATTGTCATAATAAATCACGCTTCAATTATTAGAAAATTTTATTATTGATGTAGATAAAATCAATGGAAATATTTAAGATGATAACAAATTTCTCACTATTTTCCTCTTTAAATTTATTTTGAATTAAATGATTTAAACTTTTTATCAGTTGGATCAAAAAAGGAATAACAAACTTTCTTCAGAAAATAGTCAAACTAGACATTTTAAGAAGATTTGCTTTTCCCAAGTAATAGTTAGATCATATTGGGTAATGTTTTGTGATAAAGAAGTGGGCAGACAAAATTTTTGTGGTTAAGAAGTGGGCAGAGGGAGTGACCAGACATTGGTTTGGTTTGTAGAAATGATAGACGCTTCAGGTTTTGTCCTATCTTAATGTGGGTAGCTTTGTATTCTCAAGTTGTGGATGATTTCAAATTTGACTATCAAATTAAAGAAACTTCAACACTTAAAAATACTGAAAGTTTAGTGAGTAAGTGGGTGTATCTTGCTTGGCAACTGTTTCTCTTGTTTAGCAACTCATCTTTCTTATATGATTACTTATATTGTTGCAAAACCACCGACTGGCTAGGATATTGAACCGACTGGCTTTACATGTCAGTCTTATAAACACTCCACATTAAATACTATACTAGGACTAGTATAACCACCGTGTTAATAGGCCTTCAATACTTGGACACCAGCCAAATACCTAAGTTCCTTTTCAATTTGGACTAGAAATAGTTGATTTCAACAAGTTGTAAGTTATTATAGACTCTATAGGTTATTGATCAGCTCTATAGGTTGATGAGAACTGATCGAATATTCTCTTCTTCACTCCTGACAAGCGAATTCAAAAATTATGTATACTAGATAGGCTAAGGATTAGTTATGGCATCAGGATAGACAGGCACTTTTGATATAGTTGATTTGAAAAGTTATAGCCGTGAAGACTCTTCAAATAAATGCCAAGTTGTAAGGCACTAAATGCCAAGTTGGTAGGTACTAGTTCAGAGTGGTATGAGGTGTTGAAGAGATATTAATCACAGAATTTATGATAATATTACAAATATCAAATAGTACAGTACCGTAACAGTATTTTTAAAATTGGACTTCATTGTGATAGTCTTCTGATTATTACCTGTGATTCTTATCAAAATGAAAATCTGACACCAGGTTAGTACGCGAATTGATATGACTGGCTAATATATTGTGGTTTGATCTTCCAGATTTATGTTGCATTCATTTGGATAAGTATCTGTGGGTGTGGAAAAGTGAGTTCAGGTTTGATTGTGATTTTCTGATTGGCCTAAGATAATCAGGTCTACCATCAAAACTCTAATAAAATTTTCATTGTGAATCCCTTAAAGCAAGCCTCGTCTTGTTGGGGCCCCCTGACTGTATGTACAGTGGTCTTAGTCCACGTTTCTAGTAGACATGTTAGAGGTAGTTTTTATCCGAACTTAATGAAACTTGGTATGCATGTATATATTGATGAGATCTCATGTAAGAAGGATATATATATAGAAGGGGTATATTGTCATAGCCCATGTCCATTGGTTCGTCTGTCCATAATTGCCCTTGTTCCAGAAAACTCTTCAATTTTTAGGAGGCCAACACTCTAGATTGTGCAATTCTTGACAGATTTTTTTCAAAACTTGGTAATATTATTCACTATCGCCTCAAAAAGGTCAACAGAAGTGTAGGCTATGACTGAAGGTTGAATATTTCATTCTGGTGATTGTTACTGTACTGCCAAATATTTTTATTTAAAATCAAAACCGACAGTGGGTGTATATAACCTTGACTTGCAAGCTATCTTTAAAAATTGGGACATCAATAACTTCTATTTGCAACATTCAAATTACAATGATACAGTCAAGGGGTATGCTATTGCTTATCTGTATATATCGCATTTGGTGAACTGGGTAGGGCTTACGGACCTATCCTTTTGGTTTATGGTTTATTTTTTCTATTTCTAGGTTAATTTGATGAAAATGGCCAGTTTAACTAACAGAAATGTGTTGATTTGGCAACGCTAAATGAGAGAGTTGGTTGTTAGAGACGGTGCAGAAGATGGCAAACTACATCAAGATGGCCACACATTGATCTTCTCAACACCATATTTGATTTATTGGTTATATTGCAAGTGGACGGCACCATTATTGTGTGTCATGAGTGTTGTGGCTTTAATCACAGAAAAACTTCAGAAACAGAGTCTTGATGAATGTTCACCTAGTTCATCTACAACAACCACTTCAGCAGTCAATATACCAGTAAGTTTCAAACATTGTCTTATTCTCATACATCTGTAGTCTCGGATGCCCAGGCTTTTTCATTATATTTTCTGTTACGACTCTTTCGATGTAGATAACTATACAGTTAAACTTTTTCGATCTGCCAGTCTCAAACGACTTGTTTATCTCATAGCTTCAGAGCTCATTGGGGATAATACTGACACTTACATATGCATTTAATACTATATTTTGACTATTGCTTAAAGGGATAGATTTCGCCATTTTCGGGATTTGATTTGGGTCTTGAATATTTGTAAATAGTCTTCATTACTAGAAATGCGCATGATTCCTTTATACTTCTATATAATTATGTCTTTTCTATACACGGCAGAGTCTGAAGAAAAGACGGGTTGTCCTTTTATATGCCCACACATAAGATGGTTGTATATTTTTATAACCCTGTCCGTCAGTCTGTTCGTCCGTTCACATTTGGTGGGTGATCACTCTACAGGCTACAATTCTTTACAGATTCTTTTGATTTTGTGTTCCCTATCGATTTTCGTGATGATTGGATAATTTTTTTTGTCTGACTTCATGTTTTACTCTATTAGCTATATTACAATCTTGATGAAACTTGGTATGAGATCTTTAACCTTCAAACACGGATAATTTTGTACTGTATTGAAGGCTCAAATTTCGAGGGTGAGCTGTGAACACTATTACTGATAAGCTCAGCTAGAAAATTCCTGTTTCTGAGAGTAAGGTATGATTGGTCAAACAAATGGCGAACCTGTCACTTTTACTAATTATACTGCAGATTATCATTTTTTAATTCATTTCCATTGGTTAATTGACTATAACCATACAGCATTGTCATCATGATATTGTGATATTTTGATATTTTTGATGAGTCGATGTAACCAAAGATGTAAATTCATATCCTTGTATATTTTGTGAAACTGGTAAATCACTTAGTTCTATGATAAGGCTTTTCAAATTTGGTCATAATTACTATTAGTTGGTCATTATTTTTTCCCCATGCCAGTAAAGTAGGGCAGAGGGGCTGACATGGAAAAAACATCTAGCGGGTTGAACGTGACAATAAACCAAGGTCTTGTGTGCTACAGGATGTGCAACTTAAAGATCCCTTGAGAGTAGGCTTATGCAGCTGTCCTGGCAAAGTTTCCCTCATTGCACACTGCATCTTCTTTAGCGCACAAGGAGCAGAAAAGTAAAACAGTAATGAAAAGAAATTTGGCCTGAATATCTGGACCCTAATCCTTTAAAGACATACATCATCATTGACCATGTGCTTATCAGCAAACGGAAGAGTTAGATAAAAGAAAATTTGCACTTTTAGTCCTAGAATACATAAAAGAAGAGGAATTCACCATGAAAAATTGATTACACGATTAGTTCTGCTTGAATTCACAATTAATGAATGTCCCAGTAGGCTAATTGATCATCTTGTCTCAAAAATAGGTCAACTTCAACTGTGGATGAAAAATTGTTTGTGTAAATCATTTATTCATTCTCTTATTTTTTCATTATATATTTATCATCTGTTAATTGGTGAAATTCCCTAATGTTGAAACTATAGGCACTCAATAGAGCAAATAATCAGTCTCGAGCAAGGGAAATGTACCTGAAGTTATTTATCATATACATCAGTTTATATTTTGATATATATATCTATCAATTTTTACCTCTGGATACAGTCCATGGTTCTTCTGCTAGAGAATGACTATATCAGCCTCAACAGGCATGTTAGCATTTTGACCACCAAACTCTATCTAACTAGAGGCAGGAGGGGAGGGAGGATAGACTGAAATAATAATAGAAGACTATTTTTTGCTTTGATGTTGATTATCTATTGACCAGTTGTACCTAAGTGTTTAGCTTATCTAATTAGTAATAGTGTTCACAGCTCAAATTTGAGCCTTCAAATCCATGTATGAGTACAGAATTATCCGCGTTTGAAAGTTAAAATGACGACTCGTCTTTTCTTGATACTCTGCCATATATAGAAAAGACAATAGAGAGTGGAATTCCTAGTTTTTGGTAATTTTGAAGTATTTGTGCGATTTTCTTACATTTCTAATACTTCTGAAGACTATTTACATAATATATTCTGGAATCAAATCAAGCCCTGAAAATGGACGAATCTGTCTCTTTAAGTCTGGACATACAAAAGAAATAACATTCATTTATTGGATTCTTGTCTTTGTTATGATTTCAATTGAAACGTTTATCCCTAGTTGCCTATAGATATCAATCATTCATCCACATCTTCATTCATTCATTTATTCATTCATCAATGTTTTTTTGTCATTCTTAAACTCATTAAAGTTGCTTTCATGTAGTTAAAATTTAAAGCTAGAGAGGTTATTTTGGAGTTTCAGCCCTAAAATTAAATCTTGCAACAGATGAAGACTGTATCCCCTATCATTTGATTCATTTATTGATCATGTATAGTTATCAATATAATGATTGATTGAAACTCTAGCTATCGGATGAATGATTATAAGGTCTTATTATTAACCATGTCCTATATAATTATATTAGTTAATAGATACCATTTCATTAACCTACCTGGGAAGTCACCTATATATTTCTAAAGGCAAAAAGTTACATCCTGATTTTTTGTTCAAGACCTAAAAAATGGTCATTGAAACAGTATTGTGCTTTTTGACAACAGCTTAAAGAACCAATGTACCAAGCACAGTCTCTAATTTCGACATTTCTGATAGCTGCCAATTGTATTATAGACATTCACTAATGCACGCAACCATTTTTTTCAAATTCATGTCAGATGTCACGAAAAAGTGACGGTGTTGTGCCAGGCAGGGTATGCTAACTCTTTTAGACACCTGATACCACTTTTCATTATGAAATACTCGCTTATGATTGATATACTTCCACAAGTGAAAAGTTGATTAGCTGCTACTTATGTTTTGCCAATATGTTGTTTAGATTTTGGGTTTCGTTTTTTGGTTCGGATTGTTAGTACTTTTGTTGATTATTATTATAATACAATGAAGATCAAGTTTGTATTAAAGAACAATATTTCTTTTCATTGAAAAAAAACTTTATTAAAGAATTAAGTTTTCCCTTTACCAACCCTGAAGTTGATGTATTTTGAAATGATCCATATGAGAACTTTTCATACCTGAATTAGCAAATACACTTTTATAAGTATACCTTTAACCTGATATGTTTAATGACCTTTTAGTAATGAAATATAGAAAATCACTGAAGCTAATAGTATATATGATAAAATTATTAGTAGACTTAGTACATTGACTAATAGAACTAATTGACCTATTGAAAGGAAGAGAATATTGAGTGATTGGTACTAATTCAACTTGTATAGTGTTTGCTTGGAACCAAGGTTATACTGTAGAATACTTAGTTAAACATACTAGAATCGTGTTGAGACCTTTTTGAGATATTGCTGTTAAAGGGATTGTTTTCTAACTTATTATGTGTATTGGGGACACTGATATCATCAATTTGCGCCATTCCATTCTTCAATCATACGTCTGTGGTTCCTGCAATTCCACAAAAACTAAGTGTTTGATGAAGTCACTATTTGTCAAATATGCTTTATTTATGCCCTTGGTGATTAGTGACATCATCAATCACTTAGTTTTAGTGAAATTGCAGGAACCACAGATCTCTGACTGAAAATCGAAATAATGCAACTTGATGCTTTCAGTATCCCAGATACACATACACCTCTTTACAATCCCTTTAAAGCCTTTATGAAGTTGCCCAGTCTTTCTGTACTATTTTCAGTAACACCAAAATAATATTAGAAAGACCCATGATATACACATTGACTTAAGAGTTAGTAATATAGGGTTTATCTATGGTACTTCCTCAACCAGTTTGAAACCTAGGAAAATGACTTTGCGGAAAAACATGTAAACTTGAGCAAAATTGCTCTCAGTTTTGAATAACAAGAATTTAAAAAACTATTCTTTCAAAGGAGAAAAAAACATGACCATTTTATTCAATACATAGTGTTGATAACACATAGAAATATTAACTTAGCATGTACTCAAGTGTAAAGGATATTTAAAACTTTTATAGCTCAGATAACAGTTTAAAGTGCATGGGAAAAAGCATAAATTTTTGACTATGCTGTTTACAAAATTACATTTACTGATTATAAAGTAATACTAAATAGGTTTTTCTGACCGATGTATGTATATGGGGCACTCAGGAGTGTATCTAGAAATGTCAGAGGGCAGGGGGCCAAAATCAGTGGTGTTTCTCCGAGGCAAAGACTATTTACAAATATTCAAGACTAAAATCAACCCCCAAAAATGGCACATCTGTCCCTTTAAATCTAGATCTAGATCTAGGTTTATTTGATATAAACATTGTATAGAGTTATTAACATGACTATTTTGAATTATATTAAAAGTTAATATCTCTATTTATGTTGTAGATATGTTGTGAAAGTACTGTATCTATACCACAGACTATAATAAATACTTCCAATAATTTATCTATAAAAGGTAAGTAATTGTTACCTCCAATAATTTATCTATAAAAGTAAGTAATTATTACTGCCAATAATTTATCTATAAAAGGTAAGTAATAAATACTTCCAATAATTTATGTATTGATTACTTCCAATAATTTATTTATAAAAGGTAGGTAATTATTACCTCCAATAATTTATCTATAAAAGGTAGGTAATTATTACCTCCAATAATTTATCTATAAAAGTAAGTAATAAATACTTACAATAATTTATCTATAAGAATTATAGAATTCGATTTAGTTCAGTGCATATTAGCATCACAATTATTGTAAACATAACTTTAACCCTGTGCCAGTGCCTTATATTGAATAGTAACTGGTTACTCTTCAATCACCCTAATCTCTATAAAAGTAAGTAATTTTCACTTCTAATAATTTATCTATAAAATTAATTAATTATTACTTCCAATGATTTATTTATAAAAGTAAGTAATAAATATTTCCAATGATTTATCTATTAAAAAATACTTTCAATAAATTCATACGTTCCACATCTATAAAAGGTAAGTGTAAGTAATTAATACTTCCAGCAATCTATCTATAAAAGATGAGTAATTGATCCTTTCAATAAGTACTTAATACTTTAAATAATCTATAAAAGGTAATTAATACTTTCAATAATTTATTTGTAAAAGGTAAGTTATTAATACTTCCAACAAATTATCTATAAAAGGTAAGTAATTATTCAATTAAATTTCAATAAGTAATTAATACTTTCAATAGTGAATCTGTAACAGGTAAGTAATTGATACTCTCAATAATTTATCTGTAAAAGGTAAGTAATTATTACTTCCAATAATTTATCTATAAAAGTAAGTAATTATTACTTCCAATAATTTATTTATAAAAGGCAAGTAATTATTACTTCCAATAATTTATCTATGAATAGTAAGTAATAATTTCTTTATACAAGATAAGTAATAAGATCTTCCTCATAATTATAGAATCAGTGATGTTGGTCAGTCAATAGCATGTTGGGCTGTCGTCTGCATCATGGTTAAATGCAGTAGATCCTTAAGGCAAGTAAATATATCTGATTCCTTTATCAGCATTGGATTTAGATAGTTATTTTTATATTTCAGGTAAAAATGTTTGGACTTTTGATACAAGCAGCTTTGGCAGCAACAAACAAGATGGCAACCGGAGAGTTGGACGTGGCAACAAAGGGAACAAATCAACCAATCTTAATACAGTCTGTGATACATCACCAACTACACCAAACGCTCCACCTCCCAAGAAACACTGCAGATCATTGTCTGTGCCACCAGATCAGTCAATGTCGCCATGGCAACCGATTATATATAAGCCAATTCCTGTGATTTATAACAAAGATTTTAACCTTCATTCCACTAAATTTAGTGCTCAAGGTCCGGTGAAAGATGCGTCTGCATCAACAAGATCAAATTTTACAAAAAGTTTTTTTCATTCTGCCTCGCCAGTAAGTGTTGACAGTGGTCATGTGACATCATCAGACTTTCAAACACCACCTGGATCTCCAATACCTCGGCCAGCGTCTGCTATGAGTGAAATATCCCATTATTCCTGGTTTGAACACAGTCCTGTCAAATTTGAAATTAACAGATTTGAAATTCTACAGAACCGCAGTCTTTCATGTGAGGATAGAATCTCTAGTGGACCAATTTGTTTGAGTGGTAGTCAGGGTCTAGATTCCATCCGTCACACCTCCCCACCTCGAATCCATAGAATTCCACGATGTAAGTCACAACCATGTGTTCTTCATGACAGAAAAATAGGCAAGAAACGTCGTCATGACTACGATAGACCTACACTTGATTTTACCAAGATGACACAGGTTTGTTCAATTTCATTTGCATCATTGTTTTGGGGTTTGAAAATTCTTTGACAGTTGCTGAAATGGGTATATTTGCCTGAAAAAAGGTTTGAGCCATATTTTTCAGATTAGTCAAACAATTTCATCCATTTGGATTCAGGAAACAGTCTTCAATGAGGGAAACAAGGACAACATTCAACTGGTTCAATATTTTTAACATGAATACAAATATTGCCTAACAGTTTTCTGGTATTTTCATTCCCTCGGCAGACGTCATGATGCTTTTCCAGATAAACCTCATCTCACTTCAATAAACTTGAAAAACCAGGTTATAAAATGGAGGGTATCAGGTTGGCAGACAGTTGATAAGCCAATGTGGATCCAATACTTGGAAGTACTTGTCAAGTCTTTAGTAATTAGTCATTATAACATTTTACTAATTGTTGTGTTTCAGACTGCTTATTCTAGTGAATCCATACCAAGAAGTAAACCTTTATCCTTTTCACCTCTTATTCAGGTATGTTTAAAATATGATTGAGATAACTATATTCTAAATCAAGCCTGGACCTGTTAGGTCATCTGAACATTTTCAGAAGGGATATTAAGCTTACCTCATAGAATAGACATGAACATCATAATTTTAAAACTTGGCCATCTAAATTCGTCAGTGGACTTACCTTGTGTCATAACTTAACTTTCAAATTCAAAAAATCCATGAAACTTAGTTATAAAGTGATTTATCGAATTACAGCAGGATTCTGTTTATTTGTTGTGTCCAGTTGAACTTTTCTTAGATTATAGTAAAAATTAAGATTGCCTTTAAATTTTTCAGAGGTCACATGGAGGGTTGGTACCAATAGCTAGTTCCCCTCTTGACACAGACATTCCATTTCAAGGTCTCGAGAATTTTCCTACCAGCCCAATAGACGATGTATCAACTACAGAAGATACCACGCAAGCACGGGCCAGGGACCATAGCAGCTGTAATTTTCAACGGAATAGCGAGTACTTATTAGATAGCGGATTGGATGAGGAATGTGACTGTCATAGTGATGAGAGAGAGCAAGATCTATTTCCATTGAAGGATCTAGATATGGATGAAATAGAAAAACATTAGAAAGCTCAGGGATAAGCACGGATGATGGCAAAAGTTAAATATAAAACAATGTTTTTACTGTATTGATATAGATCAGGACTGTTGCTTTAGCTGTATTTGCCAACCATGTCTGACTAAACTACAAAAAGTTTGAAAATATTGTAGTCTGAAGACGTTTCCTTAAAGAAATATGTTATATTTTGGTAATATTTATGCACTAAAATGGTGGCAACTAAGTCAACAGCTTTGATAAAAGAAAAACAATAGAAAGCAAATGAATAAATCAAATTATTACAGTAATCTAGAATATTAATAAATCAAATCAGTAAATCTAATCTAGACATTGATGCATAAAAATCTAGAAAATAGCTAGTGAGAAATAATTAAAATCAAAACCAAGAGAAACGATAAACATAGACATAGAAAATTTCCTTAGAAAAACCTAGAAAATGATCTATGCTAGATTTTCTATCCTTTTTTGTGAAAAAAAATCATGAAATTCTTAAATAAAAATCTAGAAAATCAACAAACAAAAATTAGTTCTCGAAAAATTGATTATTGAAATCTAGAAAATACAGTAAAATTCTAGAAGATCTAATGTCTAATATAGACATTTGTTTTCAACAACCATGAAATTCTGAGATAAAAATCTAGAAAATCAACGAACAAAAATTAGTTCTAGAAAAATTGATTATTGAAATCTAGAAAATACAGTAAAATTCTAGAAGATATAATGTCTTATATAAACAATTGTTTTCAACTATCAAGAAATTCTCGAGTAAAAATCTAGAAAATCAACAAACAAAAAATGAATTCTAGAAAAATTGATTTATGGAAATCTAGAAAATACAGTAAAATTCTAGAAGATATAAAGTCTTATATAGACAATAGTTTTCAACTATCAAAAAATTCTCGAGTAAAAATCTAGTAAAATCAACAAACAAAAAATTAATTCTAGAAAAATTGATTTATGGAAATCTAGAAAATACAGTAAAATTCTAGAAGATATAAAGTCTTATATAGACAATTGTTTTCAACAATCATGAAATTCTGAAATAAAGGTCTAGAAAATCTACAAACAAAAATTGATTTCTGGAAATCTAGAAAATACAGTAAAATTCTAGAAGATATAACATCTTGATATAAACAATTGTTTTCAATTGTGGAAATATTGTTTTATGTTTTTACGATACAAAAAAACAACATATTTAATTCAATATATATAATATGTAATCATTGTAGAAAATTTCTTGTATAGTTTGCTGCTTGCCATATTGTGCCAATATTATGTTACAGTTACACCTTATTTCATTTTGATTACATCAGGAAAATGTCTTATTGACAATTACCAATAGATTTAAAAATCAAAGTAAACGTATATCTACCCTCTAAGAAGACTGATTATTGTGGATCCAATAATATCATGCATCAAAGATGATCATTACACATCTAGTTTTAACTAGCCTGATTTTCCAGTAGATTTACTTACAGATTCTATACAGCTGCTCCTAAATATATATTGAATATGTCTTAAAGGGACAGGTGCACCATTTTAGGGGGGGTCTTGAATATATGTAAATAGTCTTCAGAAGTACTAAAATCGCATAATTCCTTCAAACTAGGAGTTTTACTATATACCACAGTGTATGAGTCGTAATTTGAACATTTTAACATTCAAATGCAGAAAATTCTGGACACACATGGATTTGAAGTCTCAAATTTGGACGGTGAACTGTAAACACTATAACTAAATCCTGTTTCTGAGACTAAAGTATGATTAATAAAAAAAAAATGGTGCATCTGTCCCTTTAAAGTGAATTATATGCCAGGTTCAAAATTAACAAAATCATGTTTAAATTCTTTGTACTTTTGCACTCAATTTAGGTTAACATTGTAAGATCATAATTGGATTGTATATTTATGTCAGTTTGAAATGAAATGAAATGAAATGAATGGAGTTTTACGTCCTACTTTTCTGCTAAGTCAGTCTAGGGAGTAATCCTCATGGATTCTTTTAAGGGTAGATATTATGGAGAATAACCAGGATTGTTTCTAAATTTAATTTAATGGTCAAGTTCAATGTAGATTCAAAAATACGAGTCAATCTGCATGAAGTTATCGAATTTAAGCACAGCATTTTTGAACTGAAGACTCTGAAATTGAAATTATGACATACCTACCAAATTTGTGTTGAATTGTTAATAATTTAGAAATATTTGTATTATATTAATACCATATAAAACCACAAAAATTGGGCTTTCATTAACCCTTAGACAGTCAACATCAGAGCACATGGTGGATTCTTTGTAGCGAAGATCTCAACAAAGTTGGCTAAAATGATTTAGCTTATATTACACCATTTTTTTGTGAATTCATAAAACAACCTTAGATTCATTATTGGAGAATCTCTCTTAATACATATATAAAGAATGATTTTATATTTTACAGTTTATGTAATTTGAAATGAAAAAAAAAAGTAATAAAGGTGCTGTTGTACCATATCATTTACCAATCGCGTATAGCTACGAATAATGAAAATATGCCATAAGTTCAAACACAACTAATAACTCAGTTACATGAGAGCTGAGTTCAAAACTTCTGACCGATATTCTTATCGACAGCCTTATACGCAACTGGTGATGGCTTTGATGTAAGGGCACCTTAATGTGATGTAGATCAAAGTCAAATGTTCTGTGTAAAGAAAAAAAACTCTATCTTTAACCTACCTTGG
Organism: Lottia gigantea; assembly: GCF_000327385.1. Taxonomy (NCBI): domain Eukaryota; kingdom Metazoa; phylum Mollusca; class Gastropoda; family Lottiidae; genus Lottia; species Lottia gigantea. The sequence continues at coordinate 2,003,911 of NW_008709073.1, forward strand.
ATAGTTTCTAATTCACATAACATGTTTTGGCCAGCTAGAGTCAGAAAAACATGTTGTTTTATGACAACAGACTGGCTATTTAAAACAGGTGAAATGTAATTCAGGCCTAATTTCAAATATTTGAGCTATGTTAGATTAGTTTTGAAATGATAAAATTATCTAGCAAGAGAGATTTAGCTAGTAAAATCAAGTATTAATGAACTACAAGCATTGTACTTAATGTATTATTAACTTTGTCTAGGGCTGGACAATACTGATATAACATACATTGTATTTTATATGTATCAATTACATGTTTATTGACATCAGTATACTTTTCCTGTCTGAATATTGTGAAATATTATCATTATCATTATCACAATATCTTAATATATTTCAGAATATCTTGATATATTTCAGAATATCTTGATATATTTCTGAATATAATGATAACATTAATATAATGATATTTTTCAGATTATCTTGATATTTTTCTGAATATCTTGATATATTTCAGAATATCTTGATATATTTCAGAATATAGTGGATATATTTCAGAATATCTTGATATATTTCAGAATATCTTGGATATATTTCAGAATATCTTGATATATTTCAGAATATCTTGATATATTTCAGAATATCTTGATATATTTCAGAATATAAATATCTTGATATATTTCAGAATATCTTGATATATTTCAGAATATCTTGATATGTTTCTGAATGTCTTGATATATTTCAGAATATCTTGATATATTTCAGAATATCTTGATATATTTCAGAATATTTGATATATATTTCAGAATATTTGATATATTTCAGAATATCTTGATATATTTCAGTATATCTTGATATATTTCAGTATATCTTGATATATTTCAGAATATCTTGATATATATATAATGATATATTTCTGATTACAATAATTTTTGAATTAGTTTTGTTTATGTTTTTAATTCTGATCTAGTCAGTATTGTCCAGCCCTAGCTTTGTAATAAGTTAAACGTTTATAATACTCAGTTATATTTCGCAATGTTATATTACCATTTGATTGTGCACAACTAAAATTAATTATTTTTTTACAAAATAACCCAAGGCTGCAGATTTGACATGGTTCCTTAGTATACAAATAGGTCATATTGTACTAATTATGAAAGTAAGACAAAATTTCTGAATAGGGCTTGATATGTCTGGTGAAAATGACGTTAAATCAACAGCCCTTGTTCCATGCCAAACATTAACTTATGATGGATGTTTTTATTTATCTTTTTGTATATTACAGTAAAATTCTTTCAAGAAATGTGAGACCCTGTTCCATATGAGCTCAGGTTTAATCTGTTCGTGTTCCTCAGATTTTTAAAATCAAATTTATTTTTAAGACATTTTTGTGGGCAATAAGCGTATGCTACGTTTGCAAAGAAAAAGCAGAGAAAAGCAATTTCTTATCTGGTACTATTGATCCAAGATCATTGTACATGCTGGATAATCTGACCTACAGTAGACACAGTTATCAATCAGGATTTCTTTTTGACTGATACTAATTAAGGGGCATGTAATCAAATATGTTTTATAAAGAACTGATTGTATGAAATTAATTTTGTAACAGAGCTCTTAAGAGCCATGGTTTAGTCTATATTTTGAAAATTAAGTTATTGTCATCAAATCTTAGGACTTTTAATATGCTATCCCTTAACAATCAAAATGTGATGTAGAAATATATTAAAATGACAAAAAAATGGTGCACCTTTAGATGAAATTTGTACATTTTTCACTTACAACAAAAATTGTGTTATGTCTTTTCTTAATTTCGGTAATGAATTGTATATATTTTATATATATATTGTTCTGACTGTCAAAATGGAATTTGAGGATCTGTTAAGGTGAAACTAGGGGAAGTTGTGATAAATGGCAGCTCACCAATATATTTTTGATAGAAATGTCCTGATATACCTTTTAGAAACCCCCCTCCCCCTTCATTCTCTGTCACATATCAAATACATGTTTCATGCTAATAGATGTTGTATATTGTCTTAAGAATTATCAAAAATCTTGATTTGTTTTGAATTGTAGACAAACAGGACATCAGAATTGAATCTGAAAAGAGATCAATATGGAGAAAAAATTGGAATTGCAAACATTTGGGTGTTAATTGAGCTAATCAATTAAGTTTTCTTTGTAATCTTTGTGAATTTTTAGCTTTAGATATCTTCAACAAGAAACTTTTGTTGTAATGTACAGTATTGTTAGATGTTCATGTACACTTTTAATGTACATTGTAAATGTTAGATCATGCCAGTATATGTACATAGTTTTAATGTACATATTTATCTTTTATGCTTAAAATTGATTGTTAGAACATGTGGAATAAGTAGATGTATGTTTTGCTGTCATGCTCTCATAATCATATCACCTTAACAGATCCTCTTAATGTCTTCAAAGTTTATCTTTTCAAATACAATGCACTTTGCTGGCAATGGAATTGAAAGTTGCTCTTCCAGAATGGTATTTGCATCAATCTTGGGCTTATTCTTAAAAAGGTCATGATGTAACTGTAAATGAATCATGGAATTTTTGATTGTCTGTTCTTATGATAATGTTATTTCTTGATTTTAAAACATTATAATTACTCCAATAGATACCATAGATCAAGCAACTTTTTATTTCATTTTCAGTAAAAAAAAAAAGATTTTGCTACAACTGTGAAGGGAAAATCAGGTGTTGAAAACTTAATGGACAAATTTCTCAAAGTTTATAAGATATTTTGTACTAGATTAGACCGATGTGGGAGTGATGTTTGAATGATCTTTATCATCATCAAGATTCATTTTTGATTGATCAAAATTAATTTCAATTGTATATATTTAAAATAACAATAACATTGTAAGTGGAAATTTGACATGGGTGCAGAAAATTGGCTGGTTTGGACAAAGCTCGAATTCGTCAGCTTTTCTCTTCACAGTTATCAGTTTTCAAAATGAATATTTAGATATAAGAGCTATATGTATATTTTTCTTTAAGATATTTTTAATTTATTCACTATTAAGATTATCACAGGGCACATAAATTTTTATTCTTTCTTAATGAAATAGTTGTTAAAAATACCCTTTGAAAAGAAGTTCTATTTTTGAAAGTAAAATTGTACTTATTATTATATTGTACTTAGCTGATGAGTGACAGTTTATGTGAAAAGGGTTTCATCTTTTAAAATTGTACATAACTGTGGAATAAAACAATGTATTGTCTATTATCAGTAGAAAGGCAAAAATAAAAGTTGAAAAACAGTTAGTTTCATTTTTTTGCCTTCAAGAATGCCAAAGAGACAATAGTTTCAAAAAAATAACAGAACCAAAATACTTGCAACAAACATTGCTTAGAATGCTACGGCCGTATATATTTTTTTTTTTTATAGAATACCAAATAGATGCAATTAGTACAAGAATGTAAAGGAGATATAATGCCTGCAGGAACATCAAAGAGCTTCAAGATCTACCATAATACCTAGGAGCCATATTAGCTCCTGTAATACCAAAGAGCCATAATAGCTGTTAGAATACCAATGAGTCATAACAGCTGTTGGAATACCAAGAAGCCATAATAGCTGTTGGAATACCAAGGAACCATAATAGCTGCTGGAATACCAAGGAACCATAATAGCTGCTGGAATACCAAGAAGCCATTATAGCTGTTGGAATACCAAGAAGTCATAATAGCTGTTGGAATACCAAGAAGTCATAACAGCTGTTGGAATACCAAGGAACCAAAATAGCTGCTGGAATACCAAGAAGCCATAATAGCTGCTGGAATACCAATGCGTCAAAATAGCTGCTAGAATACCAATGAGTCATAATAGCTACTAGAATACCAATGTGTCATACTAACTTTTGGAATACCAAGGAGCCACAATAGCTGTGGAAATACCAAGGAACCATAATAGCTGTTGGAATACCAAGAAGCCATAATAGCTGCTAGAATACCAATGTGTCATACTAGCTTTTGGAATACCAAGGAACCATAATAGCTGTTGGAATACCAAGAAGCCATAATAGCTGCTAGAATAACAATGAGTCATAATAGCTGCTAGAATACCAATGAGTCATAATAGCTGCTAGAATACCAATGAGTCATAATAGCTGCTAGAATACCAATGAGTCATAATAGCTACTAGAATATCAATGAGTCATAATAGCTGTTGGAATACCAAGGAGCCACAATAACTTTTGGAATACAAAGAAGCCACAGTAGTTGCAGGAATACCAAGGAGTCATAATAGCTGTTAAAATATCAAGAAGCCATAATATCTGCTCGAATACCAAGAAGTCATAATAGCTGCTGGAATACTGAGGAGTCACAATATCTGCTCAAACAAAGAAGCCATATCTGCTCGAATAACAAGAAGCCATAATAGCTGCTAGAATACTGAGGAGTCACAATAGCTGCTAGAGTACCAAGGATCCATAACAGCTGCTAGATTACCAAGGAGTCATAACAGCTGCTACAATATTAAAGGGCCATTTTAGAGAGTCCTGCATTCAAAAGCAATGGAGCCATCATATATGTCTACATTCCAGCGTGGTGGTACAAAAACAACCAATATTCAGCAGATACATTTTATATATACATATCATATGACATACAGTTTACATTATACTGAACATAAAGCAAGGCAGGATGATAATAACATGAATTGGAGGAACATGTATCATTAACTTATACATTTTTTTGATCGGGTACTTTACGAATATTGATACTAGCTTTGAGTATCACACATTTAATATCTTGGATTTGCATGTTGCTTTTATATCGTAAGCAACAACAGATGACAGAATATTGCTTAGCATGGAAATATACATATTACATTCAGTGTACATACCATTGACATACAATTAAAATATATATTTACAATTTACAATAACAAATAAAGAGAAACTTTCATATACTATCCGTCTTCACAATGGTCAAGGTATTACGAACTTCATCTGACTGCTATAGCCAACTTTCTTGTATCAAGGAATGCAGCGATTTGATTGGATTATACAACAGCAAATTCATAGCCCCCTATCGAGGGCTATCCAACCAAATCCCTGCATTTACAATCAGTGATTTAAGAAAGGCAGCTATTGGAGTCAAGGTATAAGACCTAGTTCATAATAACTTGACATTGTAAAAATGTATACTATCCTGATTATTACTTCAGATAACATTTTACATGAATAATGGCCAACTAAACATTATTCTTCAAATTCATGAAAAAAGTGAACAAACAATGCACAATTTGATCTGATTCTTTAAGGATAAGCATGACATGTACAGATATTTTCTGCAGGTAGATATTTTAAATTGTTTACATATAACATAGCACAAAATAAAATGATTAATATAAACAAAAACGAAAATTACTCTTATAATATTGAGGTGCATCAAGAATAAAAATAAGCATTTATCATTATGTGAGGAAATTTTTGTTAGTATTTTATTAGTCAGGATATGATAATTCTTTGTGCACATGTGGGACGATTTAAAACATAAACAAGTTGGGGGTAGAATAAACAGTCATTATAACTCAATAAGCCAGTCTTGTACTGTATTCATAACTACTTGCACAATTGCTCAATATCTTTCCCAGCCTTAACTGTTAAGTCAGCTTCTACAACTCCCTTCTCTCAAATGTTTTCTAGTCAAGTCAACATTGTCATGCAAATTTAACAATTGAGAAGTCACAAGAGTGGCACAGAGTTGAGAATTTGAAACATACCATCCCTCAAGATTACAATTAAGTGCGAAGGGGAATTAAGCTATTCAACTAATTAATTAATTAAAAGGCCTTAATATGGATATTCCAACTATTTGACCACAATTACAGCTGTGTGTAACACTTTTTATATTGAAAATCCGACCTCTGGTTTGCTTGTAATAGGCAACACTGTTATTAACAGTCTATCACACATTTCCATCTGCAAATTTAACTAGCAAACCAGGTACCCGATTTTCATTCTGAAGTGCTACATGACTGTGTACATGTTTAGACCTAGCTCAGATATTTGCAGTGTGATTAGTGTTTATATTCTGAACATATATTGAGACAATAAGAATGGTCATAGATATAAATAAGCTTACCAAACGACTAGAAAATTGTTAGTAATTTAGTAGCTAAATATTTCAAAATATCAATATAATTCAATAAATTTGACAACTAAAGATTGGGCTGAAAACATGACTGTTATATGGTACAAGTATAGAGCAACTTAAAGTAACTTCATCCTGCATTTGGGTTCATCTTTGGACTTTCTCTTTATAAAGATTTATGATGTGATAGTTATAATATTATAAATATTCACTTTTTCTACTTTGACCATCGTTACAGGACAATATCAAAAATATCACCTTTATAATTTTAAAATATTCTGCAAAACCCTGAACCTGTGCTTTCATAACCTTGTTGACAATAAAAAGCTACGACCTGTAGTCATTCGAAGTGGATCTTGTTTTGATTTATGAAAAGGGTCGATAAATTAATAGAACTGAATTGAGCTAAAATAAAACTGACACTTCATAATATAACACAACAAGAATTGGTCTTTTTGGCCGTTTTGTAGAAAGTTTTCGACTGCATACTCAAACCTTCTGACTTCTCAACTAAGTCATCTAATTTTTCACCTCTTTCTAATACTTGTTCCATTGTATTATACTGGAAAATAAAAATGTTGGTTAAAAACAACCATTATGCATGAGAAAGCTTCTTATTTCGGCTCTTTTTAAACTATTTTGATTGAATTTGACTTCTTAAGATGACACAAAGAGCACTGGAAATATGGATATAACATATGGATCTATTCCCCTTGTTCCCAACCTGGGGTATTTTCACCTCTTGGGGATTTGGGACTGGGGTGTAGGGGGTGTGGACAACTGTTGCAGGAGAAGTTTTTTTGGGGGAATATTATAGGGTTCCAAAGAAAACAGTAACAGCTCTCCCAATGAACATCTTATTGAGGTCGCATGATTATATATCCATGATTATGTGTGATTATCATGATTATAGTTTGAATAAAAATTATAAATTTTACAATGTTTTGAATGTCCACTGTTTAGGGGTGTGAGGGGTTCAAATGATTACTCCAGGGGTGTGAAGGCTGACCTATTCAAAGTTAAGTCAAGTTAAACAATTCACACATGGTCATGCAAGTAACATTATCAAGAGAATACATGCTGATTTCTTTACTGTCTTAACACTATCAAGTTTTCAATGTATTTTTCCAATCCAAAAAAAATATTTATTATGATCTACATTTCTATTATCAAAGACTAACGATCAAAATCAACTCCATGCAGTGTGCAAGGAGGATAAATACAATTCTAAACTGATCTATAAATACTTACTAAAATAATTTTGGTCTCATCTAAATCAGACTGAATTCTGGTCATGGCATCTGATTGTTTTGGATCCTGAAAAGTTATTACAATACGATATATTCAACCTACTGCATAGAAGCCTTTCAGCTCTAAGTAAAGATTAACATGTTAACTATTCTGGAAAGATTTTGGAAATTTATGAACTTGAAAACTTCAGGTTGATTTTATGCAATTCATTTTGGATTTATCATTAAGAACTGGGCCCATGCTTCACAAATAAAACTGGAATTTCCCTCTTTCAATACTTTTTTTTAGGTCTCTTAGAACCCTTTTCCTGGTTACGTTTAAAGGGACAAGTGTGCCATTTTGGAGGGTTAATTTGAGTTTTGAATATATGTAAATAGTCTTCAGAAGTATTAGAAATGTACGAAAATCGAATAACTTCTTTAAAATACTTCAAACTAGGAATTTTACACACTATTTCTATACATGTCTTTTTTATATATCACAGAATATCTTAGATTGTCAAGTCGTCATTTTAACATTCAAACACGTATAATTCTAGACACACATGGATTTGAAGGATAAAATTTCAACAGTGAGCTGTGAACGCTATTATTGATTAGCTAAGCTAAAATATTCCAATTTCTGAGATTAAAGTGTGATTGGTCCAAAAAATGGGAACATGTCCCTTTAAGAATCATACATCAATAAAAAAATAAAAGAAGGTAATCTAAGGCTTACCTGATATTTCTGTAAGTGATCAGGTAATGTGGTAAAATTTACTTCACTATAATATAAAGAAATTCAGTCAAACTTCACTAATTTAAATAGAATATTCAGCAATCATATGACACAATATTTGTGCAGAACAAATCTTTAATAAAAGCAAAAGAGCACCAAATACTACAAAGAACAATTGGCTTTAGTCTTACCATACTTGTAAGTAATATGACCATAAATAATCATCTGTTTGCATCAATATGTAATTAAAATAGATAAGATTTTGAATCTATGCATAATCTAGTAGCAATTATCTGTTTCTAAAGCTAAGGAAAATTAACATCAGTTAGAAATTACATCAATAATACCTTTGTTTAACAGAAAAAAATATATTTCCAAAGTTCATTAAATGAAAGTGCAAATATGTAGGAAATTTACTAAGTATATTTTAAAATATCTTTAATATAAAGTCACTAATATTGAAAAGTTGGTATCCACATTCATAACAGATAACTCATCTTACAAGAAAAAGACATTAGCTTACCTTTCTTTTATAACTGGCCATTGCTGTTGTGATATTTTAGAACTAAATTCATCTAATACCTTAAAATATAAAGTTATATTTCTATATTCTATAAATTTCATTAAATGTATGGTATGTTACCTTCAAGTATGTAATTTATTAGCTCTCACACAAATGCACCAGAACATGCAAAAGATCGGTAAAAGTCAAATTATCCTAGCAATGGTTGCAGCAGTAAGATTTAAGTTAGATAAATGAAAATCCTTTTTTGGATATACTATTCCTTTCTTTATAAATTTTTCAATCCCAATTTTCTATCTTCAATATTTAAGATTTATAATATGTAAATCAGTTATTCAATTAATGGCTTGGAGAAAGTTTTGTTTAAAAATCTCCTTCACCAGAGTCTCAAATTCCCCTCTCAATAGCATTTGTCACAGACTTTTCCACTAAGGGTGCTAGTGGGCACATTGGAAGAAGTTTGATGACCTAACATTGAAGTCACAGCACTTACTCTGTTAATTAAAGTATGAGCAACTCTCTGCGGATACTCATGATCAGCTATAACAACACCAGCTAGATTGTCACTACGTACAGATACATGACATATATACTCCTGTTCTTTAACAGAAGCTCTAGAACACTGAGCTGTTCTTTCTACTATAATTTTACTGGTAAAGTCCATAAACTCTTTGATACTGAAATAACGAAAATCATTGTGATAAAACCTTTATTTCAATATTCAAATCCCACAATGAGACCTGTCTTTACCTGGATTGTGATCTATACCTTAGTGTATGGGTTATTGTTATCCAATTTAATGTAAATTTGCTTGTTTCTTGGGGGTTCATTTTGCCTGAGAGTTACTCAATACACTATAGAAATAATTAATTACTATGAAATAAAATATATTTTGAGGCCATTTTGACTATCTAACAGTACCGTTTTGTGGGATCATTTTGACCAAATGATATGGTCATTATGGTTATGCCGAATAGACTGTAGCCGACGACTAGAATATATACAGGGTCATCAACAAACATGAAGATAATGCCCCTAAAAATTACAAACTCATACAGCTAACCTATGCATTCATATCTTGTGTTTCTTTATCTGTGCATTGAGGATGTATATTGAGTTTGACTTGGCTATCTCTTAAGGTGTGGCACCAACCTCCTGAGACTGGGGGTATAAATAGGGAGCAGACTGACTCAATAGGGGGGACAACAGTCGAGGCTGAATTCACAATGCAGCAACTCTGTGGAGGGGTCATACTAACAGGCCTCTGTGGAGCATCTGAGAGGGTACAACAGGGTATCTACACATAGAAAAGGGGCACAAAATAACAATTTTTGGTATATGCCTCTCTCTATATATTAATAATGAAATGGAATCTAAGGGTATACATACCTGCCTCTTTGAAAATAACCAAATGATGATAATTCATGGGCAGCTTTTAACTGATTTACTTTACCATCAGGTGATTTATATAAAACTGATAATGCAAATAATTTCATTTTGAGTTTTTTCTTTGGTTTCAACCTAAATGCCTGAAATGGAATTCGCAAATTAGTTCAGTTTCAGCATTCAATTCAAAATACATAAAACAAAAATATGTAGGGAGAATGTTGACCATTGATTACCGTACCATTAATATAAGATAGAATATGTAAGCTTACAGTATTAAATGATGGAAAGTAAAAAAATCAAATTTGAGACGTCTGCAAGACAAATGTATGCTCGATGCTTAGTAAACAAGGCTGGAGTAAGGCAGTCCTATCTAGGCAAATAAAGGTCTATCATACAGTTTGTATATCATTGATCATTATTTCTGACTACATTGAGCTTTGAGCTGAAGTTTTTCTCTCATTTCATATATATTCAAAATTTTCAACTGGATACTATTTGTGTTACAATGTCTTCCGCTTTCTTGTTCATAGAAATATATAAGGTTCAGTAATATTAAATTTGAAATAGTCACATTTTCCTCCCAGAATTTTCATGTGAAAATGACCTTCTTTTCGGACTGAAAAATTTAACAAATGATAACTTTTCCACTTGTTGATATTTTTATCAACCCCAAAGACGATCTAAGACTCTCTGATATATTTTGTAGTATTTCAATTCATCTGGAAATGATTGCCAAAATTTAATACTGTCAAAATTGTAGTCAGAGAGTAGGCTATACCCCATTACTATTTAGAATGAGAGGTCTCATTATGTCAATGTTGGCCTACAATCTACAAGTACAACAACCAAGCCAAATAGTCAATATAAATGTTATATATATTGATCATTATCATTGATGTCAAACTAGTTCAGTCAGTGTCAATCTAACATCAGCAGTTACTGTCACCTGGTCATAGTCGACTTCATATGTCACAATCTCGTCTGAATCACATCAGTATCAGTATATCAGTAGATCTGCTGAGTCTGAATTTTGATTTTCTCTGTCGTCATACTTGACTAGAATCAAAAACCATTCCCGTCTCATCATTTAGCTTTCAATACTAACCCGTAGCATGAATAGTTATAAATGGTCACTAAATGGCGATAAATTTGATTTTAAATGAACACTTAAAAGTCATAAATTAAAAATAAATAACACACTCACTTAGATAAAAATAAACAGCTTGTTGTTGGAAGTGACGACAACAGGATATGACGTCAGTCGCAGGTGTTTGTTTAAATTTAGTCAGGAACTTATGAAACGAAATTTTGAAAAAAAACTTAGAATATTGAAAATCTATAAAAGGCGAAGCTTAAATTGTATATAAAATATGGCAGAATTACAAAATTATTATACATTACATTATAGAACGGTTTCTTAAATAATCAAAGGGAAATAACTAAGCCTATAATACATTTACTTCAGACAACAATGAAAGCAGCACCCTTTTGGCAAGATCTTGAATAAAAATATCATCAAAAAGGGGGATAAAAAGCATAGAAAGGTTTAAGGAATGAATAAATGTCGAAGAAAATCTTATTGCTATTGCGAAAGGGGGCCAAAAAAAATAATGCTAGATAAAACATCTATCGAGAGAGACCAAAAAGAGCCCAAAAATCGACTAAATCAAACATTATTGGTACAACTGGAAACAAAGTTTATTTTCTTTCACACGTCTCAAGGAATAATGAATGGTCAATATCAGACAAATTGCATAATGCCCACCACACAATACCCTTATCAAGGACAAGAACTCAACAAAGATATCCATCATAAGTTTTTCAACTTTGAACTCATCCAATTTGCTTTTGAAATTTCCAGTGCTTTGAAAACATATACAAAAAAGAAGTTGGCGGAAACAGTCGAAACAGGTCAATTAATAATCCTGATTATGACGTTACAGTTAAAATACATAATATAACAGTATGACGTCATAAGTAAATCATATTTGATTGCTTCAAAGACGTGTTCACAAGTTTCTCTAAGATTTGATAGAATATTTCTGGATTTGAAGGTAAGATATTGAAACAAACCAATACATTTTAACTGAAAACCCCCAATTGATGATCTATATCTAATCTTCCCAGCGTTCAGTACCCCCACAGCATTTGTTACTAATTGGAAAATATGATTTTTATACGTTTTGCTCCAAAAATTGCGTCAGAATGCACCAAATCAATTCAATTTTCGAAAACCTTCTTAAGAGAATCATCTCAGATATTGTGGGCAGGGGGCCTTGCTACTTTGATGCGTCAACAAAGTTGCCATATTTTGATAGTCTGTCCCCGATCTGAACCTCCAGTCGGAAGTCTGGCACCGCAACTGTTTGAATGCTGAACAAAATAATGTTTCGAATCTGTCATATGCGTACTCGTATCAACTTTGGGACCAGAGTGATGCGACATTCCGCAATCCTTGACACTAAAACTGAATTTCTAGTTTAACTTTCGCGGTAGGTCGTTTGAAGCTGCAAGATGCCAACTCATAGAAACTGACGAACATATGCGTATGGCGTTGAATAAAAACATTTTTAAACTGTAATGTATATTAACATTTGAAACAAAAGTCATGTGACAAACTGCCATACGCAACATTTCTTTTGAATAAAATCCATCATGTGCGGCTATTGAAAACGTATACACATTGGTACAACAATGTTTTTTGCTTAAATTCTCCAACGCATAAAGTCCGTCGCGTGTGTCATGTTTCAGTTGAGTTTTGTAAATTTCTTTGTAGATCGGTTACCATAAAAACGTACAATTCCCTGCATTGAGTAATATTTAGCAAGCTACATCTGATGAATCAAACATGCAAAGTAAAATGCTAAAAACTGATTCAGAACTGAATTGAATTTCTGCAATAATGTACTTAAAAATTCCCATAATTTTGCATCGGACAAAAAAAATGTTCTAGTTCTACTACGACTAGCAACAACTACCTAGTTTGCGATATCAGCATCCGCTGGAAGCGAACGTTAACTCGTCATCTACCTACCTACCAACCAATATTCAATACAGTGGCGTAGTCAAATTTCCAAGTGACATATTCTGAATTTTTTTGTGATTTGATGAAGATGTCAAAAATTTGGGGGGTTTTGGATTTAACATCTTCGCAATGTTAAGCTATCACGTACTTTGTCTAATACCTTGACTGATATAACACCTTTCTTATACATTTCTTGTACCATTTAATGCAGCGATTTGAATGGATTTTACGCTAGCGAATACAGATAATGTGAAGATGTGGCTCCAATTGTCAGCCTTTATTATGACGTTATACAATTAAAATACATAATACAATAGTATGACGTCATAAGTAAATCATATTTGCTTGCCTCTAAGACGTGTTTACAAGTTTCTCTGCGATTTTGAAGATTTTTTCGGGATTTTAAGGTGAGATATTACTACAAACTGGTCAATTTTATCTGAAAACCTTCAATTTGCCGTTGTATATAATATTATACGTACATTGCAACTGTAATGATCTAAAAGAAATTTTCTTGTTCCATTTCTCAACAAAGATACTGCTATGAAATGGAGTTTTACGTACTTCTTTTCTGCAACTGTTTGTTGTAATGAAAACGAGTCAACAAAAAAAAAAGGGGCGGGGGGGGGGGGGCTTTAGTTTCTTTTCTCGACATCACCTATAAATCTGAATACCTCCGACATCAAATATTTAAATCTGAATACCTCCGACATCAAATATTTAAATCTGAATATTCCCGACATCAAATATTTAAATTTGAATACCTCCGACATCGAATATTTAAATTTGAATACATCCGACATCAAATATTTAAATTTGAATACATTCGACATCAAATATTTAAATTTGAATACATCCGACATCAAATATTTAGATTTGAACATTCCCAACATCAGTATATAAGTCTGAAAATGCCCAACCGACACCAGATATATAATTCTGAATATTCCCGACATCACCTATAAATCTGAATATCTCCGACATCAAATATATATAAATCTGAATATTCCACACATAAGATATATCTGGCATTCACTTTAAAATATTTTCCAATCTGACAGATTTATATTTTTTTTATTTCAGGATGTCAAAGAAATATATTCCCGCCCGCCATACTGTT
>NW_008709073.1:2018090-2019245 GCF_000327385.1 Lottia gigantea
ACAATGAGTCATAATAGCTACTAGAATACCAATGTGTCATACTAACTTTTGGAATACCAAGGAGCCACAATAGCTGTGGAAATACCAAGGAACCATAATAGCTGTTGGAATACCAAGAAGCCATAATAGCTGCTAGAATACCAATGTGTCATACTAGCTTTTGGAATACCAAGGAACCATAATAGCTGTTGGAATACCAAGAAGCCATAATAGCTGCTAGAATAACAATGAGTCATAATAGCTGCTAGAATACCAATGAGTCATAATAGCTGCTAGAATACCAATGAGTCATAATAGCTGCTAGAATACCAATGAGTCATAATAGCTACTAGAATATCAATGAGTCATAATAGCTGTTGGAATACCAAGGAGCCACAATAACTTTTGGAATACAAAGAAGCCACAGTAGTTGCAGGAATACCAAGGAGTCATAATAGCTGTTAAAATATCAAGAAGCCATAATATCTGCTCGAATACCAAGAAGTCATAATAGCTGCTGGAATACTGAGGAGTCACAATATCTGCTCAAACAAAGAAGCCATATCTGCTCGAATAACAAGAAGCCATAATAGCTGCTAGAATACTGAGGAGTCACAATAGCTGCTAGAGTACCAAGGATCCATAACAGCTGCTAGATTACCAAGGAGTCATAACAGCTGCTACAATATTAAAGGGCCATTTTAGAGAGTCCTGCATTCAAAAGCAATGGAGCCATCATATATGTCTACATTCCAGCGTGGTGGTACAAAAACAACCAATATTCAGCAGATACATTTTATATATACATATCATATGACATACAGTTTACATTATACTGAACATAAAGCAAGGCAGGATGGTAATAACATGAATTGGAGGAACATGTATCATTAACTTATACATTTTTTTGATCGGGTACTTTACGAATATTGATACTAGCTTTGAGTATCACACATTTAATATCTTGGATTTGCATGTTGCTTTTATATCGTAAGCAACAACAGATGACAGAATATTGCTTAGCATGGAAATATACATATTACATTCAGTGTACATACCATTGACATACAATTAAAATATATATTTACAATTTACAATAACAAATAAAGAGAAACTTTCATATACTATCCGTCTTCACAATGGTCAAGGTATTACGAACTTCATCTGACTGCTATA
>NW_008709073.1:2028421-2057283 GCF_000327385.1 Lottia gigantea
TCAGTTTATAAGTTTATAAGTCCCGACCGACACTAGATATATAATTCTGAATATTCCCGACATCACCCATAAATCTGAATATCTCCGACATCAAATATTTAAATCTGAATACCTCTGAAATCAAATATTTCAATCTAAATACCTCCGACATCAAATATTTAAATCTGAATACCTCCGACATCAAATATTTAAATCTGAATACCTCCGACATCAAATATTCAAATCTGAATATCTCCGACATCAAATATTTAAATCTGAATACCTCCGACATCAAATATTTAAATCTGAATACCTCCGACATCATATATATAATTCTGATTATTCCCGACATCATATATATAAATCTGAATATTCCACACATAAGATATACCTGGCATTCACTTTAAAATATTTTCCAATCTGACAGATTTACATTTTTTTTTATTTCAGGATGTCAAAGAAATATATGTCCCGCCCGCCATACTGTTTTGGAGAAATCCCTGACTACACCATACCGCCCATGACGGTTGAAGAGTACAAGTATTACGAAAGAGAATTCTTTGGATTTCTGGACGACAAGTCACTTCAGGAAAAAACTGAAGCTGAACCTGGATTTGTTCAGAGATTCCTTCAACTCATTGGAATTTCAAAGATCTCCAAATATGAAGGTAACTTATTGTGTTTTTAAGATCATGGTTCGCCATTTTCGCGGGATGATTACAGCCTTGAATATTCGAATCAGTCTTCAGAATTACTATAACTGCGAAAATAGCGGAGTGGCAAGAAAAGACGAGTCGTCATTTTAACACAGATAATTATGGACACACATGGATTTGAAGGATCAATTTCGATAGTGATCTGTGGGCACTATTACTGATTAGCTTAGGTTAAAAATCCAGTTTCTGAGATTAAGATACGATTGATCAAACGGATGGTGATTCTGTCTCTTTAAACATGTTTTTTTAAAGGATTAGTGTAAAGGAATCAGTCGTTATAAATTGTGTAATTCAATAGATATTTTTGTTTGTAGATGAAGCTCCTGCCATCAAGTTTAATGTGCACCATGTTCTGGAGAGTAATGTAGACAATAAAACCAGTTCTCGACTTGGTGAAACGGGTGAAAATTTGACCGGTGGAGCTTCTGCTACTATTACTCATCATGCAGTGAGGCCTACAACTGTTAACAAGGCCACACAGACTGAAGATGTTGTTAAGTCTGACCAAGGAGGTAAGATCATTGAAATTGATCGTATTAAATGGTACTATATCCTTATTCTTATACAATTCTGCGAGATTCCATTGGGTGCAGATCCATTGATAAAGTTGGTGGGGAACAGCTGTCTTGAGAAGTATCCCCTTTCCCCTGCAAAGTCCACGGAGCTGCGGGTGAAGCGAATTTGAAAATTGGATCAGCTGGAAGGCTTACAAGACCAGTTCTGCCGGGACCATACATTGATTGTTTTTTTTTGATTTTTCAGTTCAAACAGAAAAAAGCAAAAGGGGATTTTTGAAATCTTGCAGACGATTACTTCGACGATCTTTCAAGTGCCTCAAGATTGGTGAGGAGTAATTAATCTGATCTACCAGCGATAATCCCGCAACATTTGGGGATCCATCATTTGTCTGCCACAGTTGCTGGTTCCTACAAATTTTGGGGATGAAGTTTGATACAGCTATTAGATGTCTTGGCACACAATCAAATTGTATGGGATCAGAATGAGAGCTTGTGTGAGTGAATGAATGAATGAATGAATGAAGCGATAAGACCAGGCTACAAGACTGTGTAGCCTATGTATAATTATCGGAGTGCGAGTGCTGTGAATGGGTGCGAATGAAAAAAACAGCGTAGAGATATGAAAGTGGAATGATAGGGAAAGGGAAGAATATACGGATGAAGGAGGGGTGGCACAATATTCGTATTCTTGTCGGTGTTTTATCGCTTAAGGGAGGATGAATTGATTTAGGGTGGGGGGAGGGGGGCGGGGGTTATTTAAACCGTCCGTATATTTACAATTGTTACCCATTTACAATATTGTTATTGATGCAGTGCAAATATATTTACATTTGTTATCCTTTTTACAATATTGTTATTGCTACAGTGCTAAATATATTTACATTTATTATCAATTTACAATGCAAGATATATTTACATTTGTCAACCATTTTCAATATTGAAATTGATACAGTGCATATATTTACATTTGTTATCCATTTGCAATATTGTTATAGTGCATAATATATTTACATTTGTTATCCAATTACAATATTGTTATTGAAACAGTGCAAAATATATTTACATTTGTTATCCATTTACAATATTGTTATAGTGCATAATATATTTACATTTGTTATCCAATTACAATATTGTTATTGATACAGTGCAAAATATATTTACATTTGTTATCCATATACAATATTGTTATTGATATAGTGCATAATATATTTATATTTGTTATCCATTTACAATATTGTTATTGAGTATACAGTGCATATTATATTTGTTATTTTTATTAAAAAATTTTTTTGGCATATTTGCTTCATTATCAATCGTTTTCTTCACATAGTTCGATAAGGTGCTGAACATTCTAATGCTCCAGATTGGGAAAACAAGCAACAGCGTGCAATGATGGATATTTTCTCAGGAACAAACTTATTATCCTTTTAAAAAGACAAAATACAGAATCCTACGGAGCTGAAGGTTATCATATAGAATAGTTTACATATCGATTAACCATACATGATGACTTTGGGTCTTTCTCTCTGATAGATGACATCATCTCGGTGTGTTTTCCAATATAATTATCCAACTGATGAAAATTTCATATAGTTCTTGCAATTTCATTTTAAAACTGAACATCACAAAGGAAAAGGTTCTTAGATATTATTAACAGCTTGAGAGATAATGCAGAACTGCAAGAAATGAAACTTGGAATAGTGCAAATCAATGATATTGAGATCCCCAATTCATTTTGAAATTTAGAAAATCCCTTAACCATTCCTTGTTTATCACCCTGTAGAAAAATATCAGCACATATCAACACGGAACACATGAAATCACTAATGCAATTTTCTCAGTAGAATGCTTAATATTACAAATCCTAAAAGAAAAAACAAAGAATAATGGAAGATTTATATCTAATTTTATTTCCATTATAATTCAAAATCATTTAACATAAAAAAAATCATTATATAATAATCATAGGTTTATCTATTAAAACTATTTATTTCCTTTCATTCCACAAATATAAAGTTTCTTTCACATCAACACTATACTGGTCAAAGTTTTGATTTTTGATTTCCTCAACATTTGTTTATGTATGGAATGGTTTCTAGAAAATAATCTGAAAATGCACTTCAACCATTCTAATACAAAAAACAACCTTGTCTTAACTTTTCTTATATCTCATTCACTTATATACAATTTAGAATATACAAAATGGCAAAAAAAAAACATACACAAAGGTACAAATGAATTTTTTGATTATACAGACTTTTTAATATCACATCATAAATATATTTTTAAAGGAAATAGGAAAATGGACACTATGAAAATTTATAGAGAATCACACAGTCACAAATTAAAGGGTTGTTTTTTCTGGGTTTTTTTTTGGAAGATAGATTTCCAGGTAATGTGAGATACAACAATAGCAATAGGTACTAAATGATACCATTATATTCATTCATCTACCAGCAATGTTAATTTCAGCTACAGATATCACTTAAAAGTTACAAAATTTGACACGACGTTCATTTACAATCAAATCAAAACTAAGTCATTGCAGAAGTTACTAAATGATGCTATTAATACATTCATTCATTTCACCAGCAAAAAGAACTTAATTTCCGCTACCAGAATCACTGCCATGGATGACAATATGACATCAGGTTCATTTACAATCAAATCAAGATTGATTGCTGAAATAGGCTTGGGTAATGACAATGATTCAAATCAAGTTTGAATAATTTCAATGCAAATTCATTTAATTGAAGGTGAATTTACAATTAAGTTTCAAGAATTTCAATGCCTATATATAGAAAAAATATTTAATTGTAGGTGAATAATAAGTTAGTATTCCTACTGAAAAGGGATACAGTATACAGTATCTAACATTAAGGTATATCATTCAGCTTGTACTCCAATGCAATAATCAAATGACAAAATTCATTCATCTCTTCTAACAAAAATTAAATTTAAATAAAGGCACTGTGGTCAGAAGCACTCTTTTAGTATGTAACAAATTTATGTTTATAGTCAATAAACAATACAGAATGAATATGAAATGGAAGGAATTGCAGAGCCAAAATTTCTGTGAGAAGTCTAGCAAGGTTCCTGTAACTCTCTTACAAGATTCCAGTTTCCAGAAAAGATTCCAGAAAAACATGTCTAGATTATGACAATTATATTGCAATTATTCAAACCAAATGATTTTTGCCGTAGCAAACCAGTCTTATATGTAATCAATTTAAACCAAAATAAGAGTCAGCCATTTTGACAATCAAATCAGACATGACTGGCTAATACAAATGAATCAATAACCCTGATGTGAAAAAAATGTAGGAGAGGCTCAGCAATTCCTTCACACATAGTGCATTGTGATTAAATTATTCTAAATACACAGACACTAACAAAGAATATGAAGGAGGTAGTAGACTTCAGGATATTTGAAGTATGAAACAAATACTTAGTTTAACTGTTTGAAAGACATTGAAATTGGAAAAAAAAAGTAAATCTATAGCTTATATGGCCTTTATAAAACGCAATAGGAATTCATAGCACTGAATAATAAAGTCAAGATCTTAGATCTTCAAACTGTCTATACTACTATCTGAGCAAAGTAAAAAGTTTTTTGATTTTTTCTATTATTTTTATGAGAATTTGAATATCAGCTTCAAAATATTACTGTTAGTCTTAGAATGTCTTTTCTTTGATAAAAATATTAACATAAGCACATAAAATGTCTTCAAAATTTGTTTTAACAGAGGACAATTCACAAAATTTGTGACTTTTTGGGGTTGAAAATTCTAAGAGAGAAATGTGTTTTCTTTTCAATGTAACCTTACAAAAGATTACATTTTCATTTTTGCAAAGACATTTTAAGACTAACAGTAATATTTTGAGGCTGCTATTCCAATTCTCATAAAAATAATAGGAAAAATTCAAAAAATCTTTTACTTTGCTCAGATAATGGCTTTTTCTTAAAATCTTAATTCAGATAAATTTAAATAAAACTAAATGTGAACTTAATTTTTGTGAATGAGCAATCATTTGAAGAGAAATTGAAATCATTTGATTTTTTTTTTTAAAATTGGCTCTAGGCAAAATATGCATCAGACATATTATAAATGTATATTACAAGTTTATACAGACTACAGTTAAACAAGAAATATTAACAATACTCAATGAATTCTTATCTAAAAATGTATAGTGTTTGTAGATTGCACAACGTTAAACTCTTGAGAAACAACATGTTTCAGGTTCCGTATTAATATTTAAATTCTGTAGTATTTAAGAGAATTATAGACTAGAAAATATATGAGTAATATAGTCTGATTCTATATTTTAAATATGGACAATATGGCACCTTGAACTACAAGGCCATCTTAACAAATATTTTATTCTGATTAGACCATTAAAGGGACAGTTTCTGCATCTATTTGACCAATCAGAAACCGGAATGCTATGCTAAGCAGTAATAGTGTTCACAGCTCACCGTCGAAATTTGAGACTTCATATCAATGTGTGTCCAGAATTATCCGCACTTGAAAATTAAATAATGACTTGTGTTTTCTTTAGACTCTGTCATATATAAAAGATATATGAACAAATATTAAAGACCCAATTAACCAGGTAAATGGTGGACATAAAGGACTAATAAGTATCAAAACTACATCAACATTCACTCTCAAAAGGTGAAATCTAATTCTTAAAATACACAATCAAATAAAGGTTAGACTACCCTGCCTTGACAGAAACACAAGAAACAGTAATTGTCGTACCTTTAGTTTTTAGAATGAAATGCTGTTCGTTGTGTCTTATTGTTTTTTGTCACAACCTTATCTCATAATCTTTCACTATTTGAAAAGTGAATTTACCAAAATTAGTAAAGAAGACTATAAGAAATAACATCAAATAAACCTAGGAGATCAAAGCACTTTAGTATTCATAACAAATTACTTAAAGAGTTACAGTTGTCTCATTATTTTCTTTCCCTGTTGATAAAACTATCCTGGTCACTTTTCAAAATTAAAAATCCAATGTCTGGTTCATCTGCGATTAAAGAACATTCTCCAGTGCAGTTATCTACAATATTATTCAACAATATCTCAATATACAATAGTATATCTTAACTTCCCAGAGACATGTACTGTCACACGTGCTGGTTCATTTTTCTTTAATTGCATACAAACCAGGTGCCAGAAAGTTGAGCTAGAGTTTTATCAGCTGGGAAAGAAAATATCAAGACAGCTATAATTTTTCAACATTAACAACTAAGTAATAACAAAAACATTTAACAATTTATTTGAATTCCAACTTCGACTAATAGAGCTGACCTGCTACTTCTTTTTTTGCAAGTCACTGGTTTCAATAGCAACCTGCAGCAATGATAGCATTCACTATTCAATATAGGTAACAGGTAACCTGTACTAAGTATCCATACATGTGTACAGGTCAAGGAAAAAAATCTGGAGATTGGGTGAAAAGTCGGGACCTATATTCTGAATCTAGCAGGACGACATCTGTCATCCACAGCTGGAAAATATGAACAAGTTCAAACTACAGTACATAATACAGACAGATTCATGCTTGTGAATTTGCATTGGACCCAACAGCACTTACAAGCAGTGCTGGCGCCAGCCTCTCCACTGGTAAATAGAGGCAGACTGACTTAATGGGGGAAAACTGTTGAGATTGAGATTCAAAATGGCAGCTCTTTTGAAGCACATAGGAGCAAACCTTCCATGGAGCATCTGAGAGGATTCTCTCCCCAAGCAATTTTTGAAAAATAAATTAACTAGGTGCATTCTGCCACGTCTTTTGGGAAAAAAATCATATTTTCAAATTTGTAAGCAATGAAGTGGGGGATACCCCTACTGATGTCGCCACTGCTCAAAAGATTGTTGCAAAAAAGAAGACTATGGAATGTGGTTATCACATATTTTAAGATGTTATCACACTGAAAATATCTAGAATCCAATCTCATCAGAATAAACCAGATATTTTGTTCCAGTCATTTTCTGTGGGTTACTTTACTCATTCCAATTCTGACAAAATCACTGTAAAAATTTGACAAGTGAATGTTTAATAAGGAATATCTCTAAAAATTGGTGGCTAAATACTGTTAAAGAAATCTTGTCATGAACTGAAAGTTCAACATAAAGTTTGGTCAAAATTGTTGTGTGAATTAGCCTAGGGGCATTGAGCATTTGAATTGTGAATGATTGAAGGTACCCACAGAATATATATGAAACACACTAACATAATAAATTATACACATAATATGTATGTACAAAATACAGTGAGCAAAAGTAAAAAAGGAATCATAATTATTGCATACTTTTTTTTTTGCTTTGCTTTATAATGAAATAATTTACATTTCCAAACATATTTTATGTCAACTCATGCTATAACGTAACGCAAATCCGAATCTTAAGTTTCTCATGAAAATCAAAACTTATTGCCTTAATCTTAAGTACTCTTAAAAAAACCTTACAAATCTATCATATCCAAGTCCATCATTTACATCCATCAGCAAGCTAGCACACTTTAATCCAGCATACTTTGGTGAAAAATCCAGATCGTGTTTGACATCTGGTGCTCTAGATGACCACAACCAACAATTTTGGACAGTCACCTAGTCACATAGCTAGTCAAAAACCAGTTTGAAATAATCTCAAAGAGATTAATAAATATTTACACCATAATAAATTGTATCTATAAGATACTGGTACATAAAATACAAAATGGAGGACGGTTATTGCTCATGTAAAGGAGAGTAAGGTGGTGGAGGTGTGCCCATAGGTGTCTCCCAGTCTCTTTCTTCTATATCATCACAGCTGAAATAGAAACCAAAAAATAGTTCAAAAAATTTTGCAGATCAGATCAACATACAATAACTACAAAAACGAAAAAAAAAATTCATCTTGGTCTTGGACATGGACTTTCAAAAATTCTAGCACAGATCAATTAACTCTGTGGTTAGGGTGGGATCTGTGGTCCATGGGGTCAGCAAAACCTTCTACCTTCTACAGTTCAGAAGATATTGATTCATTTACAGTATCTTTTTATAGTTTTTGGCACCTCAAAATTGTCAGAAATGAGGTTCTGTGGTCCTTAAATTCTTCAAATTTTCTGAGTAGGCCTACCAAATCTGAGCCCTAACATCAATTCATTCCTGGTGATGGGGCTGAGATGGTGTGCTTTGCTTTTTCAACCCTGTTTCCTCTATCAGTGATGCACTTCAGCTAAACTGACAAGGAAAAAGATGCCACAGGTGCAGACTGTGCTTTTTAAAGATCCTTCAACTGCTATTTTCAAATTTTCCACAGGCAAAATATGGGATTTTTGGTAGACTGTTTTAGATTGGGTCTCTTGCCAGATTTGGATGGAATCTGAAAGTTAACTCACATATTTGGTCTTTGAAGCGAAGTCTCTGGTAAAACTGGACTACAGCAGACTTGATTATATTCTGGTGGTGGATTTTTAGGAATTATTGGCACCTCATCATAGGACGGAAGTCTCACATCTTAAAATAGAGAGAAAAACCTTCAAATTCTTCAAGCCAGCTGAGATTCCCTCATACCAGTGATACAGGTGGGGCTGACATGGTAAATAGAAAAATAGTAGACTATTGCTGCAAAATTTCCTCATTGCATTGGCCATCTCCATCAGCTCACTCAGGTGCAGAAAAGTGGGATGTAAAACTCCATTTCATTTGATTATTTTGTTTGTAACAAAAACTTATATCAATATAAGTTTTTTTTTTATCAGGCAAATGAAATCTGCAACCAATTAATGGTGTCAAGTATTTGATACTTATTTATTATTTGATACACGAATTGTCTGTTTAAAATGTCAGGACAAATGTTAAGTGAAAGCTTTATCATTTTATATGTATCTGTAATAAGCTATGGATTGTAAAGAGGTTTTCTAAATTTTTTATGTGTATTGGGTACACCGATAGCATCAGTTTGCAACATTCCAATTTTCAGTCAGAAGTCTGTGGTTCCTAAAATTCTACTAAAACTAAGTGTTTGATGATGTCACTAAACGTAAAATATGCTTTAATTATCACAAAAGGTCCTTCTCGATTAGTGACATGAATTTTTTGTGAAGGAATTGCAGGAACTACAGATGTCTGATTTAAAATTGGAATAGTGCATATTTATGCTATCAGTGTCCCCTAAACACATACAATTTTTAAGTAAACCTCTTTACAATCCCTTTAACATGTAAATAGTATATGACCTCTTACTTTTGTGGGTAAATTTGAAATAGTTATGAAAGTCTTAGAATGACATTGTGTTGATAAACATATTAACATCAGTGCATATTATCAATTTGAAGTATGTTTTTCTTAGAGTAAAATCCAGTAAAAATTTTCATTAATTAATTAAAGTGTAGATTACTGGTTCAATTTTTTATGTTAAAAGCTAAGTACTGACTATGTTAACACCACCATATTTTTAAGAATATTGTGACCTCGGCCAGTGATTTACATAGGATTTTTCATGAACTTCCTCACTCTTAATACAAATCAGTAACTTGACTGTGTTGCACAATTACTAATTACTAATAAACTATTATGTACTATCACTTATTTATAAATACATATGTAGCCCAATTAACCTACATCTTATCAAGTGGTCACTTAGTGGTCAAATAACAACTATATCTAGCCAATCTGACCCCAATTAATCATTCCATATCATATACTTGAAAGGGATAATAATAATAGTTTACTTATATGACATCTTAATTTGTCATATTACGTGTACATCTCCTGTTTATATAGAATATGACTTTCTCCATGGCTTAATTAAAATTTTCTATTCTTCAGAAGATAACATACATTTTTCCACTGATCCAATTAGCAATTTTATTTTCTTTGTTGTGCTTGTAACATCTGATTTTTGCTTTTATGGATCAGATTTGTGCTCTATTTAAGCTATGTGTAATACTTTTCAAAATTATAATCTGACTTCTAGTTCTCTTACAATTCAACAAAAAGTCTAATCTTATTTTAGGTCAAATTTTGATTTTTTGAAGTGATACAGATAGCTGACATTAAGCTTATTCGACTGAAAGAATAAAATATATAACTGACAATATCACTTTAGATTCACCGTCCATTTGACCAATCATATCTTAATCTCAGAAACAGGAAGTTTTTTAGCTGAGCTAATCAGTAGTAGTGTTCACAGCTCACCATCGAAATATGAGCCTTAAAATCCATGTTTGTCCAGAATTAATCGAATTTGAAATATAAAAAGACAGCTATAAATATGACGCATATAGAAATAAAAAGTGGAATTCCTAGTTTGAGGTATATTTGAAGGGATTACGTTATTTTTGTGCAGTTCTAGTATGGTATTTCTGAAGACTTTACATATATGCAAGCCCCCAAAATGGCCTTTTAAAGAAAAATTCTTACTTGGATCACAAAATGGAATATTTGAAGATGATGTAGTTGATACTATATGATGATATGGATGGGAAACGGTACCAACTAATGTACTATTTCTGTTACGTGATGACCGACAACATCTACATATTCTATCTCGATGGTAAAAACAACAACTCAATATCAGAAATATTATACCCCATATTAACCAAAACCCTGAAATCATATCAAAATATATATCTGATTAAAGGCATATCATATTTTATAATCCTTTAGCGACATTTAGGGGTAGAGATCACATTAAATAACGGAACACAATTTTATGGTATACTACTCCTTAGTTTTATTACACACGACGTTTCAACATTCTACATTGTCATCTTCATGTCTATGTACATCTTTAGAAATCTAAGCTATGCTTTTCAAAATGCCAACTCCACCATGCAATGCCTTTTTTCACATTTTCTCTTTCCTACCAAAAGACAAGTAAGTACAAAAACTTACACCAAGTTTCATGATAATATAAACAACATTTCCCATCATTACAGCAATAACCATCTTCACACCATATCTTTGTTTCTACACATAATTCTTGAGCCTGAAAATATAACAAATATTTACATTTGAAGATTTTCTGCATTTCCAAAGGTGATGTGATTTTAACTCTTTCAACCCAAGCTGCCAGTTTACCAGCCACATAAATATAACGCAATATATATCCTAGCTGCCGGTAGTTCCTAAAACTTTGGCCATTGTGATGTGATAATTTAACCCTTTCAACCCTAGCAACCATTTTACCGGCCACATAATTACACAATATATACCCGACTTTATACTGGCCATTACTAAGTGATGTCACACAACGTTAAGTCATACGCTTCAAGTTGTGTTAATTGGAGTTCAGGGTATATGACGTTTCATTTCATTTACACTCAAAGACGTTCAAAGGTTTAAGTCAATTTTAGATGTCTAGACTTGCTTCTTAACAAGACCGGAAAACTTATTACATTATGTATAGGAATGTCTGAGAAATCTGGGCCAGGGCTGTTGATCTGGCTCTATATGCTGGACATGATCGACATGGATGCTCAAATGACCGACAGTCAATATTCTCTATCAAACATCAAATATAGGTTAGCCATTAGCTTTCAATGTCTATCAATTGCAAAATTTAATGACAACTCTCTGTACGAAAATTGCATAATTCATTTATAAAAACTTCAAACTATGTATTTCTTTATCTATAGATGTATTTTCTATATATGGCAGTGTCTTAAAACGTGGATAATTCTGGACACACATGACTTTGAAGGCTCAGATTACGACGATGAACTGTGAACACTATTACTGATTGGCATATCTAAAAAATTCCTGTTTCTGAGACTAAAGTAGGACGCAACCATCTCTATAAAGAATACAACATAAATGTTATATGATGATGGTAAAAACTGAATAATTACATCATAATGCACTGGCTTAAAGTATTGATAGGGTTAAATGTAAATCAAGTTGCTATTTTGAGAAAGTGTAATGATATATTAACTGGGTATTCCAAGAAAGTATTCTATAAATACTGCTTATCTCTTTCTATTGCTGTTTACAAACAATGATATCAACTATACAATAAAACATATAATGTTGGTAAACATGGCTATTGACAATGAGAATTTCCCTTTTCAATTTTAAAGCAGCCATCCCACATAAGTCTTGTGTCAATAATATTTGAATTTAGGGCATTAAGTGGTCATTCATATTTTACACAATGTATACAAAGAGACAGGTTCACCATCAGTTTAACCAATCATATCTTACCCTCTGAAACGGGGAAATTTTTTAGCTAAACTAATCAGTAATAGTGTTCACAGCTCAATGTCTAAATTTGAGCCTTCAAATCAATGTGTGTCCAGAATTTTCTGCGTTTGATAGTTAAAATGATGTCTCATCATTTGGAGTTGGAGGTATTTTTTAAGGAATCATCCCATTTTTGTACATTCTTAGTAGTTCTGAAGACTATTTAATATATCCAAGATCGAAAACCACACCCAGAAATTGTGAATCTGTCCCTTTAAGTCTGCATTGATCAGATAAAAAAAACAACTCCTTTAATTTAAGCAATCTTGGCATTTCTCATCAGACATCATGAGTGAACAAACATCAAAAGCCTTTTTATTAAAGTCTTCGAACAGCTACACATTAAGTTAAATCATGTAGTCTGGGTCAACAGGACACTAAAAAATGCATCTGCTGCAGTCGGCTTGACCGATATATTCATATAAAAAATTGACCTACTACAACTATTCAACTTAGGTCAAGTACAAGATGGAATTTTATCTTAGCTCGCAGTCACGTAATCAGTTTTATCAATTTACTGACACCATGACCCAGCAGTCCAAAACTTACCAAGCCTATTTGATGGCAATAGGCTACTGCATCAACTGTAAATCAACATCTTCACAAAGTATTACTTATTAAATTCTGATGCCTGTGCCAGTGCATCCGAGAGTCTGCCTGGTGTTGGCTCTCAACCATACTAAATCACTTATAGCAAATACTAATACATACTAATCGACAAGCACTTTTCGTGTTACACTGAAATTTGTCAATGCAGCGATTGGATTGGATTACCCCCTATCAAAAACAACCAATCAGAAGCCTCATATGGTCGTTACATGCTAAACTTTATTGTCTACAGTCTTTCTGTCAAAGGATGTGATAAGCTGGAATTTTTTTGTCAAATTGCTGCATTTTCTAAATTCCATGTAACTAGAAAAGTGCCTAATGATGTCAAGGTATTATTCAGAATTCGTAACATCTTGACATTGTGAAAATGTCATTATGATGGTTTTTCCAAATCACAGTTTATCAAACATTTATTTGGAAAGATGAAGTCAGCATTATTTTTAAACTTACCCACCTATGTACTGTCTTATTCATTTCTCCATTGTTCATTTTACATTCAATTGACACCCACTTGATTATTCAAGTAGAAATCCTTCCTTTCAATCAAACGTTCTGCTTATTAATAGACTACTTCTTATCTGATTGTTAAAATTCCGATAAAAACTTCATCTAAAATGCAGGGAATTCAAATTGACTAAAAACAACCTACCATAATGACTGGAAAATTTCAAATGAATAGTAACGCAGAAAAACCTTTGACCTTCACACCCGAAGTCAAATAGACCGTCTGCAAACTTGCCAAGAAAAATTCACCAAAACAGAATTTAGCCAATCACAATGGTTCACAATGTCATGTGACTAAGTTATAGAAATTGCGACTTGAAACTTAATTTTAGAGATATTGTTCCTCATGAAACATCAAAGATGTATTATATTTCAAACTTATTTGAAAATGACTTGCCACCATTTTACAGTAATTGTGTACAGTAATTGCATCTTTACAATTAAAAGCTATTACGCAATTCGTCTTATAAAATTCGTAATAGCTTGCTGCAGTAAATGTAGCCTACACGTTTCACGATTGGTTGAATTTGCCTCACGTCTTATGAAGCGCCCAACTATGATTTTGCTCCTCATGTCAACACCATGTCATTCTACAACTGGGATTGTCAACTCATTATAGTATAATTATATTAGTGGTGAATTTTAGCACTAAAAGTGAAAATATTCAGTATGGAAGCCCACAATCAACGGTAAAACTCAGTCTATGATCAAGTATGTGTATTAGGATCACAGTTCCCATTTTCACCTTTCCCTTGTCTGTGGTTCCTGGAGTTCCGGAGCTACCCCCACATCACTAAATGCAAATACAATTTAAATGATGTCTAGTTTTAACTCCAGGATTGCAAAAACTATATCTGGGACTAATGTACGTATGAAAGACCGTAACATATTATTCAAACTAGCTGCACAAACCATACTGTCTCACTAGAGGTTAAGTCATGCCTGTGCCTGTGCTTTCGTAACATTACTTAACCGCAATGTTCCAACCTAAAATTCCTCATTCAAAATACAAATACAAATACAAAAGCTCTTTCAAATTGATTTAAAGTTTCTATGAAATTTAAAAAAAAATGCTTTCACAAAATATTCACAAAATACAATAAGTCCATAAGAAATACAGAGCAAGATTAAGCAACTCAAAATTCAACCTCAGTTTCTTACTTCTTGCACTATCATGAAACTTTTCAAACTTAATCAATTCAATACCATGCACAAACTAATAGAGCATGGACACCTCATATCACTTTCCAATCGATTAACCCTTCAGATTTGAATGATTTAAATATGAGTGCAGTGTGATTTTAATTCGATAAATTTGATAGAGATCAATTCATCATCAGTTTAAGTTTGAAGAAGGTGAAAGGGTTAAAGACAAGGTCAAGACATGGAGGGCAGACGACAGTCTATCAACATAGATCAAGACTGTCTGTTCTGTATCCATTTATCCGTCTGGTTCTCTGATTCACTGTTTTCTCTTAAAGGAATTCTACCTCTTAGAATGAACATAAATTTGAAAATCTTAAACTTGTCCGATAAGAGTATATTTTTATTAGTTATCAGACTTTCCTGGTGTTATAACATTGCAATTACTAAGTTTTATTGATAATTATTTCATTGTATGGATTTATGCCCAATCTAAGAGGTAGTATTACTTTAAAGAGGTTTTGAAATCCAGGGTGTATTGAGTGGTGTATTGCACCATTAGAATTTGTAGCTTCTGTGACAATGATGTCATGAAATGCATGCTTATAATGGAATTGTAAAAGGACTTCTGACTGAAAATTGGAATGGTGCAAATCGATGCTAACAGTTTTCTCAATACAATGTACACAAATAAAATGTTCGAAAAGCCTCCTTACAGTCCCTTTAATATGGTCATTCGAAAATGTTTTACCTTATTTTCACTAAAGTGCTTCTGAGTATAAGCATGACCCAATTATGAACAGTACATTCCGACAGTGTTTAAAATGTCCTTTAAAGGAACAGTTAGGCCATATTTTTTGACCAATCATACTTTAGTCTCAGAAACTATAATTTTTTAGCTGAGCCAATCAGTAATAGTGTTCACAGATCACCGTCGTAATCTGAGCCTTCAAATCCATGTGTGTCCAGAATTATCTGTGTTTGAAAGTTAAAATGATGAATCGTCAATTTAAGATACTCTGTGATATATAGACATATATAGTAATAGTGAGTAAAATTCCTAGTTTGAAGTGTTTTTAAAGGAATTATGCGATTTTTGTACATTTCTAGAACTACTGAAGACTAATTACATATATATTCAAGACTAAAATCAACCCCAAAAATACCGCATTTGTCCCTTTAAATTGCAAAAAATGACTAAGGCATTCCTTATAATCATATTAACAAGTACCAGTAATAAGCTTTACAACAACTTTATAAAGGCTTATAATAATATTCAATATTTGAATTGGCTGTTTATTTACCTATCAAAATGAGGCCAAACTGATAACAAAATATATGTGTACCTCTTAAACAATATACGATAAGTTTGAGGTCAAATTTTTACATGATTAAAAATTGCAGTATGTGCAAATATATATTTGTAAGTTTATCACTGAAATATTTACATTATAAAAAAAACATTGCCTATGTTAACTAAAATATATTTGAACATTTTTTTTTGATTTGTCTCCCTATTCAACTTTTACTGTATGTTTACAAGAACAAGGAAAGAAATCCAGCAGAACATTTTGGTTTAAGATACAAAACCTTCATCAGGAAAGCTAGTTTTCGAAATGAAGGTTTACTTAACAATATCTTAGTTTTTGAACAAATGTATGCAAACTTACTGAATAGTTGTGAGCCTTATGCTTGAAAATCACCACTATTTGAACATCTGTGGACAACTTTGCCTCCAGATTGCATGATGATCTGAAGAAGATTTTGCTGGGGCTTTATTCTCACTTGCTGGGGCCCAGCCCGAAACGGACCCCACACTAACCATGGAGCTCGTCTGACATGAGAAAAATGCCAAGTTGAGGTAAAATTTGTGTATTCTTCAACTGAGTTTTTCCCCCTGTCAGTGATACAGGTCTGCCATGAGAAAAATGCTTATGTGTTCAATAAACTGAGGTCCATGTTATACAACCTGTGTTCACTTGAGAGTTGGAAAGGGAAAAGATTAGACTTATGCCTCTGAAAATATTGAATTTTTCAAACTGTTTGTTTGTATTGGTGGTTTGAATTGCCTATAATTTCAGAAAATATCATATTTTTAACAACGCAAGTTTATATGTTGAAATTATAGATTTAAAATGATACAGTCATATAACTCAAGTCTGAATGAAGTTATGTCACATATGTAGCTAGGATAGGTTTCCCTTTTCCTTTCAAATTTTCAACTTCTTATAAAATGACACATCGGAGAAAGAGTTTAATCACTCATTTTTTTTTTACTTTTTCACATCTATTGCATGGATATCATACTCTTAAAGTCATACTACGTCTTAGAATGAACATCAAATTTAGAATTAAAGTTCTCAAGAATGGTCAATATGAGTATATGAACTATGATAATAATATGTCATAAAGTTACAACAGAATCCCTGTAAAATCTGGAAAATTCATAAAACTAAGTAATTATTGAAAAACGCCTAAACTTAATATTAAGCATTTTTCAATAGTTAATTGCATATTTATGGATAATTACTAATTTTTTGGATTTATCGGATTATATAAGGATCCTGTTATGTTATTTATGACACCACATATTTCACTGATGAGTATATGCTCTTATTGGCCAAGTTTAAAATTATCAAATTTTATGTTCATTCTAACACGTAGTATTACTCTAAGATTGGTTAAGGAGATGGGGGGATTTGAGAAAGATTTTACTGTATGCACAACCTTAATTATATAATATAATAATACTGTATAATATTTTCTGAGGTTTATGTGTTTTAATTTTCTCTTTCTATATTAAAGTTCATCACAGCACACAGGGCAATGATACAGATGAATTCAAATAGGTGAAACTCCAATGAAAAATTCCTTCAGTCCAGTCCTTTCCTGAAATGTTAGGCTAGTAGCTTTAGAATTATCGATGATAACTTCTTATTTTCTCATCATATTCAACTAGATTTAACCCCTAAAGAGATACTTGACCATAGCCAAGATAATTATTTGTTCAAGGACATGCTTTGTTTGTTATGAACCTGGACTCAGTGTAATTCAAGTTAGTGGCTTTGTTATCTTATCTGTGGCCTGGCCCTAGCTCTGCACATGTTCAAATTCTTTCTATATTCAACAGCATTCAATAGTCAATGCAAATATCAGTGATTCAATTTGTGACCTATTTCAGTACATAAAATATCTTCATAAATAACAAATATCTCGATATAGGTCACAATTAGACACATAGTAAACAGCGAACAGCTGATTTTCCACTGGAAC
The DNA here is from genome assembly GCF_000327385.1 of Lottia gigantea. Lineage (NCBI taxonomy): Eukaryota > Metazoa > Mollusca > Gastropoda > Lottiidae > Lottia > Lottia gigantea. The sequence continues at coordinate 2,046,403 of NW_008709073.1, forward strand.
AAGTAGGAGTTATCAGCTGTAATGCACGGCACGCCGGTTCATATATTAGCAATGACGTAATATCGTTCTAATTAACAATTAATACTTACTGATGAAGGTATGATTGACACTAAAATCAAAAGAGACCATATTTTGTCGAGTATTCTCAGTCCCCAATCCATTTTGACAGTAAACCATAGTCTGTACTACTAACACTTTCAACCACCGACAGTCAGCTGTCAGGTTATTTTTAGTACGGTATAGACTTGATTATCTAGATCACGTGGTATTTCATTAAATATTCGACGCACTGGTTGATAGAGACTAGACGTCTCGTGGCGGGAAATATTGGCGGAAAACACATGTGAATCATGCCTTTTATTATGAAATGTTAGGAAAGTTTACTGGAATTACCGATTATAGCATCTTATGATAAGCTTTGATCGGATATCATCCTTTAAATAAATTCTGATATATAAATTATTTGTATTTCATTTGATCCATCTATTATGAGTGAATCTTAGTAGGCCCTAATTTTGCAAAAGCTGTCAACTTCTCTCTCTTATTTTGTCAATGTCAATTTGCGTTAGTATGAAAATGTCTTTGAACGTTAGGCTACTACTATAAGGCAATGGACCAGAAAAGTTTGTGAAAATAAAGACTCAGGCCCTGATGTAGGGGAAGATGCACGACACTTGAACCATTGACCTTGCTAGCAAACATTAGGAGGGGGGCGAGCAGGGGCCACAAAATTTTCAAGAGGGCCATAGACCATTTTTTCACTATTACAATCTATTTAATACTATACATCTCTACTTCCCTGGTTTTCACTCTCTGGGGGTGTGGGACTAGGGTGTCAGGGTGTGACCAACTGGTGTAGGAAAGGAATTTGTTTTGAATTGAGAGAGCATCACATCAACACATGCTGAAGATGTGGATGAAACTAAATTTTGAGGTGTAAAAGGTCCCAGGTGATTGCTCCAGGTGTGTGAAGACTGAGAAAGGTAGGGAACCACTGCTCTACTGGCAATAAAACCATAGAAATTTGCAGAAAATGTGTCAGTAGATATGCATCAGCTTTGGTTGGAAGTGTAATTGGATATTTTATATATCATCCTGATATTACCTTTTTTTTCAACATTAAAAAAACAGAAAAACTAGTGTATCTGTATAATATATTAATGATTTCTACTATGTACATAATGAATATTTATAATAATATGAGTAAAAGAAGGGTAATCAAATGATAAATGTTAACTCATAACACACAGGATAAAAAATTATCATTTAAAAGAGGAACAGTTTTCAGTTCAAAGAATCACCAAGCTTAGGTAAGCTACAGTTTTCAACTTGACATCATCAAACCCCAAAATAATGTATTAATAATTACATGATACAATTACATGTTGATGTTATTATGTAACACACAATATAGTGACAGGCGAGATTTTGTACGTTTGCATTTGTTATTCATCAATAGCAATTTACTTCTGTTAATGTTATCCAAGAAAAGCAAAGATATTTGTTTAAAATCCAAACAAAAACAGTATTTTTTGTTGCAAAAATAGTATATTGAACTAAAAACTATACAACTTCTGTATTTAAATTACCTCTAAATAAATGAACTGTTCTTCTTTACTCTACATCCATTTGTGATGGTACATAATGAGAACCATTCAGGCTGGGAATTCATTGACTGATTACAATACAGTGTAATTTTGAAAATTTGAATATAGTGCACATCGCTACTGGCTTTGCAGAAAGTGGTAATAGGAAAAATCTCTTTTCTGTAAATATTATTCAGCAGGTCTAGTTGAAAAACTTAAACACATTGGCATAACACAAACACACAAAAATCAATCCTGATTTCCATCCTTAATACACCATACCCAAATAAGAATTCTTAGTAATAAATACACCATATACATAATGAAATTTACAATAAGTTTAGATATATATATCTTTCAATGAAGGAATATATTATAATTATATTTACATCTATAGTTCTTTTAAGCCAAATTGCAATATTTTGGTATATGCATAATCAAGGATATCTATGCACATTCAAGGTTGTTGCATAACATATACGAGAACAGAGAAGATTAAATGGTTATTAAAATCACTGGGACTAATGTAGCCTGTATGTGCACAAATGTTTGACTATACTGTGTCCTTCCAGGCTTCATAAACAAGAAATCTTGCTTCATTTTAAAGAATTCAAGTGCAATTTCAGTAGGATTTTTCACTGGTTTGGTTCCTTTTCCACAGATTACTACTCTCTAAATTAGAGATAAAAAAGCCATGTTTCCACATGACTAGATCAATGTAACCATGGAAGCTTGCCATGGCTTCTCATTTCAAAGAAGTTGTGAAAATTAAAATTGTAATAACTAGATCAATCCACTAGTTTACCAGCACCTTCAAAACCCACTGACAAAATAAAATGATGAAGTCAATAGGATTCTATTTTCGTACAAAACCAGCCATTGGTGGTGGAGCATTAGCTGACAAGGCAGGAGGAGGTCCTTGAGATGTTGATGGTCCTAAACCACCATAAGCACTGGTTGATGACATACTGCTAGGAGGCATGCCACTAGGAGGCATACCATATCCTTGTTGTCCCATTGGTGGTGGTACCATGGTTGGGACAGGTGGAGGCTTATATTGAGTAAACTGTTGCTCAGATGTACTTGTATGGGGAGGGGGTTGATATCTAGGGGGTGTGTACATGGGTGGGGGTTGAGTTCCCGCTCTTTTATGAACCCCTTCTGGTCCAGGCATCTGTGGTGTAATGCCGAATGGCATATAAATCTCTTTTAGCACCATTAATACTGTATCTTCTGATCCCCTAAAAATAGATTAATTCAGGCTTTAAGTACTTCATCACAAATAAGGTTGGTAAATTGCTAAATTCAGATTTATTAACCAATCAGATTGTTGGATTTCGTAAAATCATTTCAGTTTTAACTAAAAAGAAACTGATTCAATGGAACTTTGGAACAGGAACTTACAAAGTGTGAAATGAAGGCAAACACACTTCAGTAATTTCTACATCATTGACATACACACTATGTCAAGCTATTACGAACTGTGCATAATACCTTGACTGCAAAAGCCAATTTCTGGTATCACAGATGTTTGTAAATGCATCGCTAAGCTAGGGAACACAGCAAATCATAGTCCCCAAACACATTGTTTACAATCTTGTGGTCCAGAGCTCTGGTTGGCTGTATTGACAATGTACAATCCAAGTAAAAAAAGCTTAAGTCTCTGATACAAAAGTAGTAATTGCAGTCAAGGTATTAGACGCAGTGCATAATAGCTTGATACAGTGAAGAGGCTAATTTGTTTACAGAATGAAGGATATTCAGGCTATTAAGGATGTGACATAAAAAAGGTTTCAACGAGAATTTAAGTGGTAATAAAATCCTAAGAGATATAAAAAACTAAATTTAGGGTGTGTAAAAGCCTGGCAACCAATGTTTAGAGCGATAAAAATTGATATTGGTAAGGAAATGTCATTTCTATCACCAAAACTAAACTAATCCCTATTATTCACCAAATAAATTATGGACTTGGATTTTTAGTTTCAATACTATTCAATTATTCAGATCGAGATGTTTCATTTACTGTTTTTTATTTGTGGGTGACTTCACTTGACATCCCTTGTCTCACAAAATTATTAATAAAATTGTGGTCAATCAAAAGTGGCAGTAAAAGTTGTCATACTTTATGTTAACCAATTAAAACCACTTTTAACTGTCAAGTCGACAAGCAGGCAGAACATTTTTTTATTGAACAGATCATTTGATAGGCTGAAAGGTTACAAACCTAGAGCATATTGTGTTGTATAACACATATGGAATGGGGAGTCACCCATAAAAAAAACATAAAACAAACCATCTAGTAATCTGATTGAATACTTATCAAATCCAAAATTGGGAGAAATGACAAATGCTTACCAATAGAATTCTTGGCTAGAAATTATTATAAAAGCCAGTGTGAAAATTTGCCAATGCCAGGACATATTTTACATGTAAAACCATTTTTTATACCCATTATGTCAAGATTTCCTTTTATTTTTAATTCATGCTTACTTATTAATAATTACTTGTACAGATAAAACTAAGTAATTATTGCTTATAATCATTAAAGTGTTTATCAATAATTACTAGTAGTTTGATGGATTTATTAGATTGTGCAGGGATGAATTTATAGTCGGAGAAAATACAATTTTATGTTCATTTTAAGAGGAAGTATTCATTAAGGAAAATAATGTAATGAAAGATATAACTTGGCAAATATAGCCAAAGATTAAGGCCAATATGAGATAAGCATACTTACCAATAACAACCATGACTAGCCAAAGCAAATAAATAATCATTAAAGCTTTCTATTGGTTTTTCCTGTAAGACATAATCTATTCTTCTTCCTTCATTTAACTGTCCCATACTGACATCACTATCTTGGTTAGAACAAACAGCTGAAAATATCAATAATAAAGCTTATGGTCTGTCTAAATCAGAATGCAAATATTACATTTTTTATATGTATCAAGGTCACTGATAGCATCAATTTTCACCATTCCAATTTTAATCAGACGTCTGTGGTTCTTGCAATTCCACAAAAACTAAGTATTTGATGAGATTCCAGAAGCAAATAATAACATTTTCATTGGTTAAAATTTTCAACAAAATCAACCCTAAGACAATGTAAGGCTCTCACTCATTTTGTAATTGATATTTAAATTCATACGAAACTGATTGGCAAAATTTCTTCTGTAAACATTGTTGACAGCATAGAGATCTGAATTTGATTAAAATTAGACTTACATCCTGTTTCATCTTTATCTGAATCACTAATTTGTAATTCTTCCATAGCACTAGATACTTGTTGATTAACTTCTGCCTCTAAAGATTCAGTACTGCCACGATGAGCTAGAGCAAAATCTTGAATAGAATGCCAAGTACTCTTTAGAGATTCCATAAACTTATTTTTTAAATCGGCGCCCACACGTGACAAACTTTCTTTTAATTCTGGAAGTATAAAGTTATACATAAAATTGGTAACAAACTTTCAACATTCTCACAACTGGATGAAAAGAGGGAAAAGAGTGCCTGAAAGTCTGGATGATATTGTCTCACTATGGTGTTTTTGTACTATGGTAGTCTCGATTATCACTGCCTAGCCATGCCCAAAAGCTGGCAATTCTTACAGACCATTGTTACAAAGGTTAGGGATTCAAATTATGGAATGTGTAAATAGCATGAAAAGAAATAGTAATTCAATTCAAATGGTTTGCACCACAGACTAGATTTGAAATAAAGGTCTTAGAAAATTTGTTTTTGAAAAAAAAGTAAGGATTGAGACATAATTCCTGTTTTTAAAGGGACAAGTGAGCCATTTTGGGGGGGTTAAATTTGGTCTTGAGCATATGTAAATGAATAGAATGTAAAATATTCGTACCTAAATGGAGTCGTTTTCTACCTTTATGATGAGGTAATAAAAAAGGTTTAATGACACTAGCTGCAGGATTAACTAACGGTTCCAGACGATATGCTACAGGATCAAACTATAAAAACATCAGAAATACATGAATGAAATAGGGTTTCATGTTTGATTTTTCTGCTTTTCTGTTTATCTGGTCTAACGATAACAAAAAATGAAATGAAATGAATGGAGTTTTACGTCCTACTTTTCTTCTTATGACAGTTAAAACCTCCTATTATCTTACAATTTTCTTATTCTGTTTCATGGATTTTTGCATATGAATGTGGCCTGTGGGACACAAAGTAGGCTACATGTTTGGATAATTCAGATTGCATAATTAACAAAGAGAATTGCCTTGAAAAGTCATAACCCGACCTATTATTTTTTGGGAAATTTTGTGGGTCAGTCAATCCACAATCCACAATCTCATTTTGTCTTCAACTTAAAATTATGCAAAAATACTTAGGATATATGAAAATCCAGGAATTTAATCCTATAGTATGTTTAAAGAGCTCATCCACATGATTTTGGTGAAATTTCACAGAAGTTTGGCTCCAATTGCTTTTTTTATCAACTCAAAGTCAACCAAACACTATCAGTACTATTCAAATACAAATAAAATCAAGCGGTAAAATTCAATTGACCAACAAAATTGAGAAAAATTTAGTTAACTTACAGGATGAAAGATATTATAAAATCTAGGACAAGTTGGTAATTTGAATTCTTCTCCCATTTGTTCTACACCTCTAACAGACAGAAAGACACCAATAGGTGACCCCAGGGCAAACAGAGCTGATGGTGAAAACTGTAGTTGTGGATACTGTACAAAAGGTTGTCCTGTACCAGCCAATCCATGTGTATATTCCACTGCACTGTGGTCTTGTCCTTTTAAAGCACTGTAATATATAAGAGTATGGGTGATATTGGTTCAAGTGGATATCACGATATCACAATATCACGATAAGTGTATCTTATGTACATATGGTTTTATTGTGATATTGGAATATGGCCAAGTCTATGATATGAATAAGAATAAGGTTTCAAAGGTCCTGTTCACCTTGGTATTGACATTTCCTGGTTTATCTGTACCCATTTACCCATGAGTTGACAAGAAATGGCTTACGCAGGTTGACCAGGATTAGAACCCACAACTATTATATTTGATATATTTCTATGAATACAGACTTAGGTTGATCTACTGAATAAATCGATAACATCACAAAACTTGAGAATCTAAATTTTTTGTTTAGTTTATTTTCTGTCAGTCATCTTTGCAATTCCCATTGATATTTTCAATTTAGAGTCAAATAATCCATTTCAATCATATCTTACTTTTGATGCTGACTGAGCCCAGCTTCAGCCATCATTTTTAATTGCTGCTCTCTTAATCTATTTTCTGATTCTACTTTTTGAGCAATTTCTGCTTGTTTTCTTGCCTGAAAAATTATCACAAATGCATTATTTTTCCACTAGGCCTAAAACACTAGTCTTGGATATGGTCGATCTAACTAAAGCGATTTCCACAAAAATCAATAAAATTCTGTTCATACTCAGATACTCTAGAATCTTCACAATGTTAAGACAAAATTTACAGACTGTGTCTAATACCTTGACTGCAATAGCCACCTTTCTAGTTCCAAGGAAGTTTGTAAATACAGTGATGTGATTGGATTGTGCTTGCAAATACAACCAATCCGAGCCCTTGATAGAAAGACTGTGATGATGCTCTTGATGAATCTTACCTTTCTCTGTTGTTCTTCCAATAATAAACCTTGTAATTTCTTACGAGGTCCCATTGGTAAGCCTAGATCTTTTAAGTCTTGTTCACTACACATTATCTACAAGAATAATATCTTATTTACTATTCTTATTTCTGAGATACACAAAAAAACCCATTTTTTGCTGTTCAGAAAGATGTGATATATGCAAATCTTCAGAACTTCCATCTCATGATCTCACCCATTAGTAAAGACAGTTCCTGGTGGAGATGGTAATGTCTGCAAGTTTTCAAGCAAGAATTCAACTTACCAGAGATTCCATGTCTATTTGTTCCTGTTGGAAGACTTGTATTTTATCTTGTAAACCAACTCTTTCTAATAAATCTTCTAAACTTAAATCATCATCTTCTTCTTCTTCAGCATCTTTACTCTAAATATAGGACATGGACATCATGAAATGTAGATCTAGATGTTTCATTGTGTTTTTCTGTGGGTTATGTTATAGGTCATCCATGATCTGAAGAAATTCTTCTTTTAATTTTGTTCAGTTGAATTTTGAGCTATTTTCTTTTTCAAACTTTTACTGACACTTATATCTTTTTGTATAACTCAGATCTGAATGTTTCATTGTTTTTCGGTGGGTTACTTTTTACATCATCTATGATCTGAAGAAATTCTTCTTATAATTTTGTTCAGTTTTGTTCAATTTAGAGCTTTCTTTTTCTCTCTCAAACTTTTACTGACACTTATATGTTATTGTATGACTCAGATCTATATGTTTTATTGTGTTTTTCTGTGGCTTACTTTTTTACATCATCCATGATCTAAAGAAATTCTTATTTTAATTTTGTTCAGTTGAATTTTGAGCTATTTTCTCTTTCAAACTTTTATCTTTTTAAACAATTTCCAAACCTCCGTACTACCAACCTTATTTTCTTCCTCTGATATCAAGTTGGTACTATTATCTGGTAAGTCTGTTGAAGGGGGAGGGGACATTTCTTGTTGTTGAGCATCAGGGTTAATTTGATGTAACAATAGATCAAATAATATGGAAGATCCTAAAATGAAGAAAAATATCTTAAAGGGATTGTAAAGAGGTTTTCTAAACTTTTTATGTGTATCAGGGACACTGATAGCATTAATTTGTACCATTCTAATTTTCATTCCGACATCTGTGTTTCTTGCAATTCCACTAAATCTGACATGTTTTATGATGTCACAAGAGGGGAACTGCATAGTGCATAGATATGAATAGTAGCTTCCAGTAGCTCCCCTCTAGTGACATCATAAAACGCGTTAGTTTTAGTGGAATTGCACGAATCACAGACGTCAGAATGAAAATTGGAATGGTACCCCAGGCAAAAATCTAAATTTAAACAAATTTGCTTCCTATGTACCAAGCTTCATAAAAATTGGACAAAACTAGAGGAATCAAAAGGAATTAATTTTAGCTTGATCTTTGTTATGCTTATATACATACAAACTCACCTAAACTATGTCCAGCAACAGATACTGAGCCATTAAAGGTAGGATGTCTGGACAAAAATAAATTATAAATTCGATTGATTTCATTACCAACTGTTTCAGCTATTAACTGTAAAATATTAAAAATAACACTAACATTAGCATTGCCTTATTATGTCAATCAATCAAATTTCAACTATTATTTCTAAGGTAATTGCAATTTACAGATTCCAAATTGTAACAACCAAAAACCAAGACCCAACATACTAGTCTGTGAGAAGAGCACTGGAAAATTTGAAATCATAGTGTATACTAATGCAGATGGTAAAAATTTCCTACAATGCATGAGCATTTCATGTTTTTATTCACCAAATCTGATTTAAAAAATGGCAGACATTTGGTTGGGTGATGTTTGGGTGACAATCGATTTGAGAGTTCTGAACAGGTTCCATCTGTTCCAATTCTTCCCTCAGTTGACTTGTACAGCGGAATATGTCATGTTCAAAATATTCCAATCTATATCCTTTTCCTCCATTTTGAATTCTGTCTGCACCTTGTACCTTCATGTGGAATGTGTTCTGAACTCTGTTCCAACTTGTTTTATTTCGTGTTCTGTTGATTTCATGAATCCCAAACGTGCTGAACACACCCATCGAGCAACCCAAAGATTTTATTTGCGAGGAGAAGAGTTTATACCAAGGGAGATAACTCACCTGACAATAAGCAGGACTAGTATAAAACAATATATCTAACAGTGTATCATTAACAAATTGACGTAATTTAGCAGTACTAGGTAGAGTGATAGCTTTCAATCGTCTACAAAAGAAACAAGATTATAATTTTCTTCTATACCTTGGTTTTATAAATATTTTTGAAGCATTATGGGGAGATCATACAATCAAAATGGCTCAAGAAAACAAAAAATCATTTGATTATTATCATATCTTGACAACAGCAAACTTATCATCATGCCATGTTCTCTGTTGCTTCCATAGTAGATTTTGGGGGCGTGAACTTTGAACTAAATCTGTTGCGAATGAAGCAAGGAGTGGAAGTATACAAGCAATTGCACTATCTGTTTCCTGTCAATGGTAGCTTTTTATAAAGTTTATAAATATTGTGGTTTCCTTTTTAGATGTTTATTTTTTCTCGTGTTAAAAAGCCTTGCAAGAAACATAGAAATTTATTAAAGTTATATACTTACTCATCTATACCAGTAGCATCAGAATGTAAGGCCATATGCCAATGTACAGGTAGATATTCCACTCGGCTAATACGACCATTTTCTTTATATGGTTTATAATGACTGTCTAATAGACTGTGAGATATAGACCGGAAATCATCAACTACAATATACAATATTTAATATACTGGTTTATGAATAATCTGATTAAAAATACCATGGATGTCAGATATCATCAACTACAATATACAATAATTAATATACCGGTTTATGAATAAGCTGATTAAAATACCATGGATGTCAGATATCATCAACTACAATATATAATATTTAATATACCGTCGGTATCCAGAAATTACTGTTGTCTTGTAGTTCATGAATCACTGATTAAAATACCATGGATGTCAGATATCGTAGTTCAGAACTTTTAACAGTATACCACACCAAAGTTATGAAGCAATAATATAGCATCCTTCAATGGCTTATAAGAACCACAAGTTATAGTTTTATGGATAGATACTTCTAGAATATCTATTTCTTTATAGGTGATTCTCACATCTTCATCAGGAATATAAATCATATCAATTATTATATTCCTAATGACAGTGTGAGAACCACAGAAAAACATTGAAAGTAATGAATATTCTAGAAGTATCTATCTATAAATTTGTTTCAATGTAGTTATAAAATCATTAATGACAAAATTGAGAACCTATTGGTTACTCAGACAGATCCCAACGTAATAATATAAAGTCATGATACACTAATTTGTTAATACTTACCACCTTCCACTATACTTCTAAATTTAACATCACAAAAATCACCAATACCATGTACAATAAATACAAGATGATCTACTTGATTTGTTTCACCTGTATTAATAAAACAAAAATAAAGAAATTTAAAGATGGGTTCCCTTATTTTCATATATGAAAATGCTAACACTTATATGAACAGAAAGTAGAGGTGTTCTAATGACTTTGAAAAATACAAGTTTGTCTCACATGTCAACAATTACTTCATAATAAGCTAAATTAGAAGAGAATA
>NW_008709073.1:2057333-2058211 GCF_000327385.1 Lottia gigantea
ATCATCTATGATCTGAAGAAATTCTTCTTATAATTTTGTTCAGTTTTGTTCAATTTAGAGCTTTCTTTTTCTCTCTCAAACTTTTACTGACACTTATATGTTATTGTATGACTCAGATCTATATGTTTTATTGTGTTTTTCTGTGGCTTACTTTTTTACATCATCCATGATCTAAAGAAATTCTTATTTTAATTTTGTTCAGTTGAATTTTGAGCTATTTTCTCTTTCAAACTTTTATCTTTTTAAACAATTTCCAAACCTCCGTACTACCAACCTTATTTTCTTCCTCTGATATCAAGTTGGTACTATTATCTGGTAAGTCTGTTGAAGGGGGAGGGGACATTTCTTGTTGTTGAGCATCAGGGTTAATTTGATGTAACAATAGATCAAATAATATGGAAGATCCTAAAATGAAGAAAAATATCTTAAAGGGATTGTAAAGAGGTTTTCTAAACTTTTTATGTGTATCAGGGACACTGATAGCATTAATTTGTACCATTCTAATTTTCATTCCGACATCTGTGTTTCTTGCAATTCCACTAAATCTGACATGTTTTATGATGTCACAAGAGGGGAACTGCATAGTGCATAGATATGAATAGTAGCTTCCAGTAGCTCCCCTCTAGTGACATCATAAAACGCGTTAGTTTTAGTGGAATTGCACGAATCACAGACGTCAGAATGAAAATTGGAATGGTACCCCAGGCAAAAATCTAAATTTAAACAAATTTGCTTCCTATGTACCAAGCTTCATAAAAATTGGACAAAACTAGAGGAATCAAAAGGAATTAATTTTAGCTTGATCTTTGTTATGCTTATATACATACAAACTCACCTAAACTATGTCCAGCAACAGATACTGAGCCATTAAAGGTAGG
>NW_008709073.1:2059639-2150420 GCF_000327385.1 Lottia gigantea
TACTGTTGTCTTGTAGTTCATGAATCACTGATTAAAATACCATGGATGTCAGATATCGTAGTTCAGAACTTTTAACAGTATACCACACCAAAGTTATGAAGCAATAATATAGCATCCTTCAATGGCTTATAAGAACCACAAGTTATAGTTTTATGGATAGATACTTCTAGAATATCTATTTCTTTATAGGTGATTCTCACATCTTCATCAGGAATATAAATCATATCAATTATTATATTCCTAATGACAGTGTGAGAACCACAGAAAAACATTGAAAGTAATGAATATTCTAGAAGTATCTATCTATAAATTTGTTTCAATGTAGTTATAAAATCATTAATGACAAAATTGAGAACCTATTGGTTACTCAGACAGATCCCAACGTAATAATATAAAGTCATGATACACTAATTTGTTAATACTTACCACCTTCCACTATACTTCTAAATTTAACATCACAAAAATCACCAATACCATGTACAATAAATACAAGATGATCTACTTGATTTGTTTCACCTGTATTAATAAAACAAAAATAAAGAAATTTAAAGATGGGTTCCCTTATTTTCATATATGAAAATGCTAACACTTATATGAACAGAAAGTAGAGGTGTTCTAATGACTTTGAAAAATACAAGTTTGTCTCACATGTCAACAATTACTTCATAATAAGCTAAATTAGAAGAGAATTACTAGCAGAATTCCAATGAGTGACCGATCAAGAAAGATCAAAAAGTCATTTTTTGTTTATCCAGACTGTATATACATGGACATTTATGATTGGTTAAAACCCTTAATTATATGCAATAAGAACATAATGATATGATTAAGAATACATGATAATTCATTAGAAACACCAATTAATCAAATAGTTAGCTTAATTTGACACTAAAAATAAGGAAATCCATCTTGAATGAAGAAATGATAATGATTAAATTGGTTTAAGTGGTAATGATCACAATATATGTGCGATACATATGAGTATAATCAGAATTACAAAAACCTCACAAAGCTTTCAGTATGAAAAAGACCCTACATACCATCATCAAGATTCAAAATCTTCTACACCTCTCTTTACTACTTTAGGTCTCATCTGATCTCCCTGAAATCATATTATAACTACCTATTATTTAGGTCATCATCATACTATTTAATGGTCATAAAAAATATACTTAATTGTAACATTAGAGCCTGTAGGCAAGGTATTTATGTTCATGAGTTAGCTATTTGTATGTTAATAGCAAAAAATCTATTTTTTATTTACATGTTATAATTTTGTTTAAATTCATCAAATTTGGTTATAATTCTTGATTTTGTAAATTTTTGTAAAACAAATTCAAGCTAAAGAGGCAATCATTTGATCAATAATCATGCAGAAAGAACTACAAAAAGTGATAGGAAAAAAAATGAGATCTTGCAGACAATAATCACTTTAAAAATACAATAAATCAACTATTCTAACATTTTAATTTTTTAGATTTTACACGATACATATAAGGCCTAATACATCACATTATTAGCTATGTGGACTCTCTGAAAGGGTTACTGAGTTGTCAAATATAAAGTGGCATCAGGTGTTCTGGAAGAGAAGCATTATCTGTCTTGCTCACAGTGACACCATAATAAATCCATTCCCCTAGATCAAATGGCATTTTATCTCATTTTTAACTTGGATTGCCTTATCAATAAAGTTTTTGGACTTTTGGATTACTATAGATATGAATGGACCTTTTTTTTTAAAAAAAATTTGATAAGGGTAAATCGTTTAGTAGAACAGAAAATTATTGTTAGATGGCATTATTAGACATCTTTAACATGTTAAGAGAATTTTTACAGCTTTTTTGTATAAAACCAAATAATCAGTTGATTAACAAAACAACAGTGGCATATTACTATACTGTGTAGCACGGTGCCACAATGGTATCTTGTCTCGATCTGTTGGCTTATTAGTCACAATTTTGTGAAATCCTTTCATATAGCTTGCTTTAAATATTCCACATGATCAGATCCCAAATATGACTAGATAATGGTATGCATACAGAAATAGTTAAAAGAGTCAACTTATTATCATAAATATGATGTTAATATTTCGTTATTTTTTCTTTTTCCATTGTATGAAAAAAGGCTGAAGAAATGTAAGGGAGATCTTACGCAGAAGAAAATGTATTTGTTATACACAAGGTCCAAAATTAAGAAGTTATCAATGAAATGAATCATAAGTCAAGTTACATGCAGCTACATGTGAAATCCTACTAGCTATTGGTTAAATGGTTAAAACCAGTATGACACTACTACTTTGCATTCTTCTCCAAAATTAGTTATACAAGTAGTGAAATGTACTAGAATAAGAGCAAGCAGAATGACAAAAGATGAAGAAAAACAGTTTTTAATGAAGTACTACAAAAAAGACAGAAGCCAATTGCCATTTTGTTTTAACTCACCCCACCAGGTAAGGGGAAAGCACTCTAAAAATGTAATGAAATCAATGTAAATGGGGCGTAATAAAAGAATTTAAGGCATATAACCTTTGTAGGCATGACTTCCCGGTCTATCTCTAGGTTTATTTTGTTGTAAGTGCACCATGTTAATTCGAGCTTATAACAAAGGGCTGTTGATAGTAGATTCAAATCAGTCAAATTCATATGAGTTTTGCTAGAATCATATTCTTCTTACTGACTTTCAGTCCTGAACTTTGAACTCTAGTCTTGTCTGGGGTTTCTTGGGGAAACAGTAACCATAATTTTTTGCTTTATCAGTTGAATTCAAGCTACCTGTATCACTTTTTATCTTTTATTTCAGTAATGATGTCATGATTGATAATGTTTAATGCTTTGGATACTAATAAAACAGTCTGGAAAACTTATTCTTAAATCTGACTTAGGTTGAAATTAGGTTTTATCACAGAAAATATTTTGTTGACTATATCTTTAAGCACAAATCCTCATAACCTACAACAGTGCAGCTTTATATTTTACAGAACAGAAGGTGACACAGAACTTAAGTGAACAGAAGAGAGTAATGGTGCTCAAACAGATAACCAGCTGGTTATAGAATTTACAATTAACAGATATAAATCCAGAAAAATATTGAAATGCTATGTAAAGATATGCTCTTTATTGTATTAGTTATTTTCATTCAGACCAAGGTTAAAACTATGAATATTTTGGCTTGAAATAAATATGGAAAAAACTGTTGAATTCTGCTGTGATTTTGTTGTAAAAGTATTCCATTTTTGGAGAAAGTTCCATATCCAGAGAATTTGAAACAAGTAATTAGTTAATGTCTGCTGAAAAGTCATATTTCTTAAACCCATGATCAAACTTGCCAAATATTTTGGAATCAATATTGTAAAGGATTATTATTCAAATCACTTACATTGGTGCATCTTCTCAAAATGAAGACACTGTCTTTTAGTTACAACCTTAAGTGGCCATTACACCAAAGCGCTCACCAAATGCGTATGGTTGCAAATAAGAATAGCAGTCATAAGTTTCGAACGTAACTCTCGTACATCTGAGTTGAGAGTTGTATTCGCAACTCATGACCTCTTTCGTTATTCGCAACCATACGTATCTGGTAAAAGCTATGGTACGAGGGGTCTTAAAATAGGTTTATTGATTTGAAAATATTTGAAAAAAGGATATCTTAACAGGCAATTTTGAAAAACAGTTTGAGCACCAGAAAACGATAGATAATATAGAATATATAATACAAGCTGGCAAGCTGAATTGGAAAATTCTTACTAAATGTCCCTGCTTTGAGGCACTAAAAAGGTTTCATCCATATGAGCCCAATCATTAATGTATGTGTGAGAAAAAAAAATTAATAGCGTACCACCTGAACAGTTCCCCATTCATCAGGCTGTGAAGAAGCTTGGAAATGAACTATGACATTAGGGTTGTGCATCACAATAGTTTCTCCACCAGGAAATTCCAATCTTTTATGCCACATGTTATTTTCTACAGCGTTCTTATATTCTTCCTGTAAAATATAAAGTTGCCTGCATGAAATTTAATGTTAAAAGAAAAAGTAGTAGAAGTAGGTCTTTGAGTAACAGAAAATAAAATGTACCCTGGGTTTCAAGCTCTAAAACTGAAATGCAGGACATTTACTTGACGTGTAAAAATCACATAATTTTGTAGCTAGTTAATGGAAGAGCAGGGATTTGAAAGGGTTAATCAATTTTCTTACTGTCTGTAACACACAGGGCCTTGGCTTATAGTCCTATTCGAATGGACTGAATGAACAAGTCCACCCGATCTGCATCATTGCAAGGTGAATACCAAGTCGAAAAATATTATCCCCTATGCTGGGATGGAACTATGGACCATCATGTTAGCATGCAAGCAAGTTTGTAGCTTGCTCAGCCATGTGGACCCCCTGAAATTCTGCATCCTAATAAATAGTTCAACCATTTTACCTCTAATTTTTGAGCAAATTCTTCATCATATGGAACATATCTATTGTCTCCTTCTCTCTTGTGAAACCAGGAACATCTCTGGACTTGCTTCGCATCTTCATCCCAATAGATAGCATATCTCTCTCTCTTACCAACATTACAATCATACCTTCCACCATCAGTTGAGACAATGGTGTTCTCTGGATTATTTATTAGCACTGAAATCAAGCAAAGCCATAAATCAATACTGGTAGAAAAATTTGATATACTAGTCCAACTTCCGTTAAATTCTGTCATAGTAATGTGGAAATTGTGCTATTTCAACAAACATATTCCTGAACAGAAGTATTTTGAGTATTATCAAAATGGCTGACAGTTATTTGAATTAGTAAACATATTTTGTAATATGATTCAGTGAATGTGGGGTCGTTTGAAATTTAAGTTCAAAATTCAAGTACACACAAGACCTCTCATATAAAATAGCAAATAGGTAGGATCAAATGAAAAGGTTCGGATCTACACAAGCATCCTCAAAAACTTGGTAGGGGAATATTGCACATCCAATCAGGTAAAGTGACACTCTGTATGACAGCTAAGGCCACACCTTGAAAGTATTTACCTGTGTTATAAGCCTCCTCCAGCTTTAATGAATCTCGAATAGAAAATGGTTTCCAAATCTGTCTCTTTTCGATGATAGTAGAAAAACACCAATGATGCTGTACAGGTTGATAAAGGAAGCTGCTAGTTGTGGGCGGAGCAGAACTCCTGCTTGACATATTGTAGGCATCTGATTGGTGTTGAGGAGCCATTGGTGTCACCATTGCTGTTGGTGGGCGTGGCGAGGACTGAGCTAAGGGAGGAGCAAATGGTGAACCAGTATTTGGTGGAAAATGACTGGCAGCTGTTCCAGGAGATGGAGCATAGGTACCCTGAGGGGTAGGAGCATAAGAACCCTGAGGGGGAGGAGCATAAGTTGGTCGTCCTTGTTGCCTGAAGATATTACCACTTACTGGAGTCCCTGAAATTATAAACAAATTGTTTGGATGAAAATGCCAATCTTTAGAATATTTTCTTATTTCCAGTCTTCACTATAACTATTGTGCTTAAGGAAATATAAGCAGGAAAATAGAAGGGTTGGTTGAATCCCAAGCAAATAGTGACACCCAAAATGTGTAACAATCGCAAAACGCTGATAATATGCACCATAGATTTTCACCAAAAATAATGAAACAGAAGAATAATCTGTGACTAGTGGAATCAAGAGTTTTCAAACAATAACAAAATAAGTCAATGCCTGTACTTCTTTTTAATGACCCTAAAAATGAGTAAAACTACATTTCTTTACTTCTGATTCGTTTAGTCTAAATCTAATGATAAAGGGACAGATGTACCATTTTAGGGGGTTGATTTGAGTCTTAATAATATGTTAATAGTTTTCATAAGTATTAGAAAATCACATATCACACATCACACATTTTTAACTTTCAGACGCACATGGATTTGAAGACTTAAATTTCAACAGTGGGCTGTGAACACTATTACTAATTGCTTTTGCTAAAAAATTCCTGTTTCTGAGACAAAAGTATGATTGGTCAAAAACTGGTGCATCTGTCCCTTTAACCCAAAATGAAAGATAAGCACATTTTTGTCTTACCCCTTCTGGACTTGACCAAGGCATTTAAATAGAATAGTAAAAACATGGAAATGTTTGAATCCTCCTCTGCTCATAAGATTCCATAAAACACAATTCTTACCAGTCAACTTGATCAAATGACTTTCTTAACACTAATCACAATACAAAAACATCAACAATGGGAAAAGGTCAAAGGTCAAATGCTGCTAGTTACTTTTTAATGAACTGAGAAGAGCCTTAAAGGCAATTCTTATTAAATATATTAAAGCGGCAATGTGTGTGAATTGATATATTTTGAATTTATTATCACAGTTGTTGAAAAAATAGAAATAAAGCGAACAATTTAGGAAGTCAGTTTGTTTTAAGACCATTCACAGAGGTATTCCTAATTTTGCATGTGTATAGACGACACTGATAGCATTAATTTGCACCATTCCATTTTTCATTCAAACGTCAGTAGTTTCTGCAATTCCCGCAAAAAGTTTCTGTCACTAATTGCAAAATAGGCTTGTATCACATAAGGCCTTGGCGATAAATGACATCATCAAACACTTAGTTTTAATGGAATTGCAAGATCCACAGACGTCTGATTGAAAATCAGAATTGTGCAAATTAATGCTATAAGTGTAACCAATACACATAAAATTTTCAGAAAACCTCCTTACAATCCCTTTAAGAAGTTCATGAAACAAGGTTATTTTCTCTACTGAAACAAACAAACACTAATAGAAGTTCAGAAAGGATTTAAGTCACAATTCCTGAGAAGCTGTCACACACTCTATCTCTTTAACACAGTATCAGATACAAACTTTAAAAACCAAAAAACATGACAATCTTACCACATAAGCCACAATATATTTTCATATGAATTTAACTCATAACCAACCCTAATAATGCTATTTATAGCCACATGATCAATACAACTACCTAGGATTATAATAATATTTTGGGGTAACATTTAATCCCGAAATTAGTCAGGCCTTCAGTAATGTAAAAACGTAGTAGTTAAAGGTACTTAAAAGGTCTTTTAGTCTTTTGGACACTTTCAGTCCCTTTTTTGCACCATTCCAATTTCCTATATCCAGTGCTTGTGGTTCCTGAATTCCACACTTGGTAATTTGGTAAGGTTATAAAATTTTATTTTTGTCATTGTGATGTCATAATCAGATAAAAAAAAAATCTATATACAGTATCATATTGGATGGGAAATCAGTATAAGTTCAGAAGCATCCTATTCAGAGAGTCCACATAGCTAATTATGATAATTTGGTATATTAGCATCAGACACTTAGAAATTTTTGGACAAAAGACAGTATAAATAACTTTAAAGTGTTGGCCTTCTCATTTTTTTTATTTCAAGAAGATTTATCACAAATTTAACAAAGATTTTCACCAAATTACCCGATTTATCCTTCACCAAAAAAACCCCAACCTACCTGTGTTTGATGGTGGCAAGCCAGACATGGTTGGTGGAAGACCAGAAGGTTGCGTTGAAGATTGACTAGGATGAAATGGTGATGGATTTGGTGTAAAAGTTGAAACAGGAGGGCCTCCTCCCATAGGAAAGCTTTGTTGAGTTCCTCCTCCAGCCGATGGAAAACTTGGTTGACTATTACTTATTCCAAAGGTTTGAGTACCCGGAAATGGTTGAGCTACATTATCCACCGTGGGAGGTCTTGGATTATGTCCTACTTGAGCAAATGGATCAGATGCTGTTGAGGATCCACCAAAGAGATCAGCACTGGTACTGTTAGTTGGTTGAAACATATTGAAGGTACCACCAGTAGATTGCGATGCAGGTAATTGTGCTGGACTTGATGATTGCCCAACAAAACTATCAGCTTCTCCTTCTTCATCTATCAATAAAAAAAAAGCTCAATGTACATGTAAGAAAAAAATTTCAAGATAGAAATATCTAGCTCTTGAGATAAAAAAAATCAATATCTATAAGCTTATAATTGAAAATAAAAATATATTACATAGAAATATTCTATCATTTTAGTATTTGGGCTTCTTTTTTCTATCAGATGGGTGCACTTCAAAATATCCTTCTCCTTGGAGAAATGATACAAGATAGTTTATTCTTGTGCTATAAACCTTGGAATATTCCAACTTTCAACTGTTCGTCAAGCGTACCAGGTCGTTAACCTACCCAATCATAACCCTACCTCAAGCAAATTTTTTTCCCAATAATGGGCAGGCTAGACAGGAAGTGCAATAACAAAAAAATAGTCTATGGATTCTACACTGCTGATTAAATAGTCATTACATTTGGTTAATAATGATGGGCAACACAACCTGTACCCAATAAGAAAGATTTTGTCTATTTTACTCATTTCCAACTGGCCAATACTTAACAAAGTATTATCCTAACCTTGCATGGGAGGACAATTTGCAGATTTTGAACATTCAATATTGAACAGACTAAATACAATTCAGAAACCACAGAGCCAGTCCGCCCAGTGGTCAGGAAGTAATGCCATGTCATGTTACACGTAATTCATTGAAAATTTTTTTTATTAAATTGACATACCAGTCACTAATAAAGGTGCTTCTTGCTGAATAACTGGCATAAATACATTCGGATTATCGGGAGGATTATATGTAAGACCACCTCCAGCCGACATAAGCAGCAGGGGTGGGGGAGTAGTATCTTTCTTCCCCCTATTTGCCATATTTCAGCTTATTTACTCTTTGGTTGTTGATTCCGGAAGTGGCTAACCGGTAGTTCACGTGTACAAAAGGGGAGCTACTCTTATTTCTGTTCATATTTATTACCTCCCTTAGTAAAATAATAGTGACTGTTGTAATAAATCTTTTAGAACACAAATTTCACCAGTCTGCTCTTCTAGTAGATCTTTCGACCACAAAAATTCAACGTTTTTAAAAAATTAGATAGAAATACAACTTAATTAGGCCTATATTAATCCATAAACTATAAAATCAAGTTCGACTTGATGGCAATAGCGATGTAAAACTGAACCGAAAAAAGCATTGTTGTAAGTGCGCGTGTCGATATATTCAATGACAAACGCAGAATATGTTTAAACCGCAATAAAAATCTTTTTAATTTCTAGCTACCCATTGGCCGTAACCCTTTTCAGAATAAATTCTGTCGTTTGATCCAGCCAAGAACCTAATGAGCCTAATGAGCCTAATGATCTCATGCTGCCGACATGTGTATCGAATACACAAGCCTCATCGAGGTAGCTATTTTTTTTAAATGGGCGGTTAACTATCCAAAACCGAACTGTATACGTATATCAGAAAAGTAAGCCAGGCAAATTTAAGTGGAACTTTCTGAAGACATATGACCAACAATCTGTTCTTCAAAGTCGATCGAATCTTTACAGTGGGTGCAGAGCATCGAAAACTTAACAAGAAAATGTTTGACTTTATTGTCACTAGAATTAGAAATATGACAAAAATTGATTATATCACAAATTTGGATTATAATTTTGCTTCAGGCAATATTTGCTCACCGGATCCAGAGGCCTTTTCTAGAGCATTGACCAATACTATTTCCTATTTTCTTTCGAAAATATGTTGGTTTATCTACAAATGTTCTAAGTCAAACCAGTCTACGGTGGTTCATATACGACATCATTTATTTCATTTTTGAATTAAAAAACTATTTTATTTCTTATAAACTGCGCTTTTCTGTGATTGATGCTTACTAAATGTTCGATCATATAAATGCACATCATCTACTTATTTGCCCGACTTAATTTGCACGGTAAATGGGAGGGGCGCATCTTGACACATATATGATTATGGTCAAGTGCTAAGATTTCTGAAAAAAGCCGAGAATGCGCAGAATTTCGTTTAAACACAAACATGACAATATATCCGGATCAAACTCCGAATGTCTGATAATTACGTCACGTGAAAATTACATTCGTGACTTCTATATCATATCTTATTTACAGAATTTTAAAGATGCATAGCCTACAATTTGCGAAGAATAAAACCAAGATGCATACTGATGTGTAATGCAACATTCTTTCCACCAAGAACAGTACGAGTATATCTGTGCTGACAATAGACTTTATAAACATAAGATTTCTTTCTTGATGTTCTTAACCGAATGGAATTGGTTTTATCAGATAAAACGTAACAGATATATTAGGTCGTAAAGACATCCACAGTCTGATAAGAACAACATATTGTTTTGTTCGGTTTATAGATAGGATTTGACATGAATTTCAGTTTCTAGGAAGAGGACTAAGAGACAGAGACAAGGAATGGGGGTGGGGGGGGGGGGGAAGAGATGGAAAGGAATTAAAAGAAAGAATTAAAATAAGAAGATTAAGAAGATGAGGAAGGAGATGAAGACGAAGATTAAGAAGATTAAGAAAACGAGCAAGCCTATACCAAGAAGACAAAGAAGAAGATGAAGAGGTAGATGAAGAAGAATGAAGAGGGAAGAAGAAGAAGAGGAGGAGGAATAAGAAAGAAGAAGCATAGAAAAAGAAAAAAAGCAAGACAGAACCTCAGACAAAACGCAGGGTACAGATTGATGGCTAAAGACTAAATGATCTTCCTTACAAAAAATCCATAGAATAAGTCAAACCCGTCTAGTAAAAACAGCACAAAAACATTACTAGATATAATACTTTTCTCTAAAACTCTTACGGATAAACCCAATCTCACATTGGTGTCAAGCGTCCATATGGGGCGAATATATATCGCTATAAGAACAAAAGATCATTGGATCATAAGATTTGTTTGAACTATATACTTTAAGTATTCACTTTAAACATTGACAACGTAATCTAATTGAAGGGTCAATTTCCGTGTAGGACGTAAGAGTTTAATAGCCGACTATTTATTTCATGCATTCATTCATGTATATTCATTTCAATTTTCTAACCACAACATCATAGACCACTCAGGTAGGTTATTATCTTAGCTATACAGATACAGATGGGGTTCTTTCTATCGCCCCAACCAACCTAGCTTTTACGTTAACCAGCGCATTAGGCATTACGAAACACTATACCCGTCGAGGTTATGCAAATTGTTGACATATTTCCTTATAGTTCCCAAATTTGAAAGAAATCTCCTGTTATATACGTATTTGATACACAAAACATTATGTAGACAGACGCTCAACTGCGCAATATTTTGACTGAAGTAAAAAAAAAAAACTGAACAAGAGCATGAAGGTAAGAACGTAAGGGGAAAATTGCCAATGTTTGATAAAAATTAAAAACGATATGGTTCCGAAAATTTTGGAAAGAACCATCGCATACTAAGGAAGTCCATTTTCCCATTTACTCTGGAAATTTTGTCATGGTGTCGCAAATCTTGTAATAAATAAAACCTGCCAAAGTCCTAATCGATGATGAAACCAATATTATGTCGTGTGCGCAGATAATGTGTCATATAGAAAAGCGTCAGCTGTCATATCAATACCACTGTTTCTCAGATTATATGTCAGATAATTGTTGATTTTCAGATGAAATTTCAGATCTTTCTGAAATATAATATGTATAAATCATAATAATAATCATAATGACTAGAAAATTAAGAGCTGAAATCTACGACAACTAAAAATGCTTAACGTTTCCTTAAAACCAACAAAATTAATCAACTTTCGCTCAATTAAACACCATATACCATTGCCCCTCCGGATTTATTACTTGCCCCTCCGAACAATTAATACTGACAACGGGCCTGCGTCCGCTTTTTGACTAATAGTTTTCGGGCCCCTTCGGGCCATGATTTGAGCATTTTTATGCCCCCCTTCCCCTCTGAAAAAATTCCTCGCTACGCCACTGATAGTACTTAATTTAGGATATTTTGGAATATATTTGCTCTGTCAATTGTGAAAATGATCACACTAAGTTATGAAAATGTGCTGATGGTAGTTGGATGTCCTTGGAACATTAAAGCCTTCTGATAACCCAGATTAAAGTCATAATAATTTATTGATAGACTTAAATCCTTCATATTGAGATATAATATGTAAATAAATAACTGTTTATTCGACCACAGCGCTCACTATATTCTTGTTGACGTTGTCCTAACTAATAAATCTATCCACTTTAATCTTTAAGTTAATTCGACGGACAGGTGGTGTGATTAGTAGCCAACAAACTTTATTAAAAATAGCTTGTCAAATCCAATCAGCTTTGGAACGAATATCTACCGTAAGTCTCGAAGGTTGTAAATGGTCACTTCCTCTTATGAGAGACGTTATTCCATTGGTTAATATTTTAGGTGCAAATTCATTCCAATTGTAATCCGAATGTACCACGTGATAAGTTCATGTTCATCTGATAGCAATGCCTACTGGTAAACAGAGGACGGTTTTTAGCCCAGTATGAGAATTAAACTAGGTCGTGAGATTAGGCTATCTGAAAAACGGTGAAAATTTATTTGGAGGACAACTAAATGAAGCATGGATTTAGATTCTTAGATTTGGAGATTAATGTGTATTAACAAGGGGATGATAAGATATTCTATGTGCAGGTGTTTCATGCTTTGTTATCTTATATAAATACAGAGTCTTTGCATTAATTCCATCATTCCGATTGTCACTTGGAATCCAGAGACAGACAGGTAGGGTCTAAATACAGGAATTCTTTTTTTTGTTAATCAGATATTTTTTTTTCATTTCTATTTAATTTTAAAGAACTATTTCACTTACTGACATTGCAAAGGGATTGGCTGTAGCTCAGTCTGTTACAGCTTTGAAGTTCTTATGTCATATTATTTTTTAATCATGGACTCTTATCTCGGTCGGCACATGCAGCCGAATGACCTTGATAAGTCGTCTGTTCTCATTATTCCTGTTGGTCAAGCTGTAAATACGGAAAATCGAGGGGAAAAAATTACCATAAATTTTTGGCACCGACCAACTGATAAACAGGATATAGGAGCACTTTTTTTTGGCTAAATCCCACTATGAAGATGGGTGACGTTGAAATTATGGTCTGATGGAGCCACAGCAATTCTATCAGATCAGGTTACTCGTTGAAACCGTCTTGTTTTGGATGATAAAAAAATGTCGATTTTTCAATCATTTTCACCGTATCAGGTCTAATAAACTGATCGTATGAAAACGTTACAGAAAGCTAATGCACACAGATCACAAAGATTGGAATCAACCTTCCACGAAATTTCATTGAAGTTACTTGTAACTTTTGAGATGATTCTCACGTCAAAATATCTTCACGATCTCTTAAATATACCCAAATGAATTCGATTCCCCTACAAAAAATAATGTGTAATTTCGACGATGATGAACGCAGCGATATGTTGAGTAGTTGGTGAAATAATGACGTCTATGGTCACTGGCCTGTATTGACCCCGTAGAACCTTATTTCCTTTCCTTCTGCTGGAAGAAAATGTTGTTATCTACCAACCAAACATTTCCTTTCATATCTATGTAGGATGAAGTGGCTTTTGCTACTCAGTTTAGCTTTGGTTGTTAAAGGCAATTCCTCATCAGAACAATCTAAGGGTAATACTGTTATCGATCCTCTACCAGACAATGGTATTGATAGTGCCAACGATGATTCCGACAGAGTAATAGAACCAGAAATTGCTGAAATAATTTACAATGAGGAGGTAACTAGCTTTTTATTATTATGATTGTTCAATGAAATTGGAATCATATCTCTGTGTACCGTGTTGCATTTGCCGTAAAGCAATTTCATAAAGGTTTTATGATGGTTGTTGATGCTTCGAGATCTGTACATCTACTTACTACTGAACATATATTTGCTCTTTAGAATATGTAAATGCTCCATTATAATGCAACATACATGTCAGAAAATCTAAAAAATCATCTAGCATTAACTTGAATAATATTGATTCAACTAGTTAAAATAAGCCTCCCTCTTCCAAGTTTAAAATGACTAATCACTGAGTTCTGAATACCTGATGCTGTTTGCCACTCCTTGATAATTCTCTGGCTTCTACTCGATCCCTACATCTTCTGATTCATATGATTGTACAATTAACACGTTCACTCATATTTGCAGCCAATGCCCGAACCTCCATCAGATGAAAGAGAAGAATCGAATCACGAGAGAAAGAAAAGATACATCAAAACGAGCACAACTCTCTGGCCGAATAACGAAATTATTTATTCCTATACACCTTCTGATTGTAAGTAATTTCGATTATTCAGTTATATTACTTGATTGAAAATCGATAGATTTGATGAACAAGTTCTTAGCAAGCTGCTAAGTGAGTTAGACGCTTGCTCGCTAACCTGAAGGTCCAGGGCTCAATCCCGGCATAGGTCGAGATAATACCTTCGGATTTTTCAACCCGGTTTCCCCCTGTCAGTGATGCAGGTAAGAGGGGCTGACATGGAAAAAGTGTCTTGTCGTTCGGATGGGACAATAAACCGAGGCCCCGTGTGCTACAGGCTGTGCACGTTAAAGATCCCTCGACAGTTGGAAATCGAAAAAGAGCAGGCTAATGCCGCTGTCCTGGCAAAATTTCCCTCATTGCACCTTGCATGGCGTTGCCCTGTCTTCATTAGCCCACGTGGTGCAGAAAAGTAGGACGTAAAACTCCATTCATTTCATTTCATTGATTAAATGCTATTGAACCGATACAGTTGGCTGGATGCACCCCAATAGTAAACGTCGAATGATACGGTCGTTTGGATGAGAGCATTTTGTGAAACCATATGATCCGAAGGCCACATCAGCACCTTAAGATATACTATCAATTACATTTAACTACAAAGAATACGGTCGTCCCCTGATCAGTACTGTATATCATCATCATCATCGTCATTGTTAATGTTATCATCATTATCATGTGATTATGATGATGATTACTTTTGATTTTGACGCTGATGATGATACTGCTGATGATGATAATGATTAATGTAATGTTATTGTTTTCGTAGATTCAACAGCGGGTTCCAGGAGTGCTATTGAGTTTAGTATTGGCTATCTTAGAGACAGGACTTGTCTCAAATTCACTGAAGTCGACCAGAAGAACTACAGTGCACCTCATGTTAGATTTGTCAGGTAATGTCAAGATGGCGAAGTATCGAGCACGATGTGTCTCGTCCTGCTGACAAAGCAATACTATGAGCTCTTATTAGTTAATCTTATTGCAGTAATGATATTGCCCTTTATTATTAAGCTCGTGTTCATAACAAGATCTAATTTGGCTCTAAATCTGGAACATACAAGCAACGGAAGGCAAATGATGATAATTACAGTTTTTCAGCTGTCCGTGTGCTCAGATCAACTAAATCCAGCAATAGATCAGATTCAAACAAATAGCGTCAGTTGCTAAAAGTTATTGAAAATCAAGGAGCTCATGGATCCTGTCAGTCGCCAGATCCTGCAGAGCCACCTTCTTTAAGTTATGACAACCCGCCTTTGTGTCCATCATATTTTAAAAACTGCTGCACAGGACAGAAAAATATAAATTTCTTGGTGGACTGTGTTTTCATTTTATATTATAGACAAAATGGTTGTCAAGCTGATCTAGGCTACAATCCTAATAGAGATACAACTTGTAGTTGTTGTAGTAAGGTAAGACTGTTAACGGTTTATTAAGTGATGATCCTTAGCTTCTTGAGGTACTGTAGGTCTCACAAATTCTTATATGTATATTAGTTATGATTATACTAGCCATTGATTCAGACGTACTGTGGACTGTATACCAACAATTCTTTGATACAATAACCTTACCAATGTAAAGCGTTCATTTGAAATATTTGATTCTTCATTTCCCTAAAGGCAGATGAAGTGGTTCCAGGAAATTGCAATACAATTAAGGACTAGGAAGAGTCTGTAAATAGAGAGGTGCCCAATATCGAAAAGTGAATGAATGAATCTCTTGCCCAACTTATCGAAGGTGGCCTAAATGCTGAAAAATGTGTACCTGTAACTTGTAAGCAACGGGTCCTTGAAACGATTTATTATTGATCTTCAGAAGCGATGACAGCTGAAAGGCAATTCACCGAGGTAAATCAGTATAACTATGATGGCCTGTCTCTGCTGTTTTTCAGGGAACATGTTACCACGAAATGCTGCATGTGTTAGGTTTTATGCACGAACATCAAAGACCTGAAAGAGATCGATATATTGAAATCGATTATTTGGTGATCGATCCAGGTAAAATAAGTTTTCACGAAAATATTTTGATTTTTAGTACTTTATTAGTGAATTCTTGCCTGATCTTTGGCCAGGGTTAATCTGAATGTTCAAGCTCTCTTTAGTGGATTTACTCAAAATATCTTTTTGTTTAATTGTAAGTGAACAAGACGTCCTATTTTAATTCTGAAAAGATATTTGGATGTGAGCTAGCATACCCCTGAAATTAGGGCCAAAGCATAAAAAGCTATGGTTTTGAATGTGGTCTGAATTTTCAACCGCTTGAAGATTGATAATGAAAGACAGTTGTAGTCTTCATCTTCTGTCAAGTTCTTAATTGCCATTGATTTCTATTATTAAGTAAAATGGTCACAATTTGTAATGCTGAGTGAAAATGAAGTGAGCTATACAGATAAAGATATATATAAAGTTGGTTCAACCATGCACTACAGTGGATGGGTAAGGATGATTACGTAAATCTTAAAGATGGGTGTCAAATGAAGCAAACTATTTGATTAATTGGTGTTTCTAATGAATTATCATGTATTCTTAATCATACCATTATGTTCTTATTGCATAAAATGAAGCGTTTTAACCAATCATAAATGTCCATGTATGTACAGTCTGGATAAACAAAAAAAGACTTTTTGACCTTTCTTGATCGGTCACACATTGGGATTTTGTTGATAATTCTCTCCGAATTTAGTTCATTATGAATTAATTATGGACATGTGAAACAAACTGGTATTTTTTCCAAGTCATTACAACACCTCTACTTTCTATTCATATAAGTATTAGCATTTTCATTTTCATAAATGAAATTAAGGGAATCCATCTTTAAGATATCAATATTATCTATACCTACAAGGCCAGATCGATCAAATGATGCCATGGCCTAAACAGACTGATGCTTGAAGAATGATCCGCCTAAAGCCGTTTGACGACTTATTATTGGTCGCCTTAAAATGCTCGGAATCAATTGGCTGCCGTTAATTTTCAAAAGGCCGAAGCGAAAATTAGACAAATTAGACTCAATCAATTACTTTCACTTTTTAATAGGCTTTCCAGAAAGATCACTTCGGATCGGCCATTAAAACTGTAAACGATGATTATCAAATGGCAGAAGATTTTTACTACCCCATCAGAGAAGCTAATATACGTTACAAATGTCAACAAGGTGCGTTGATTAGTCAATTTTGATATGCATATATTTAATGATTATTAGCAGGTAGATTTAGCACAACAACAAATGAAGCTGAAATTTCCGAATCTGGCTTGATTAAATTATTACATTTATTCATTAAACTAAAGGTTTAAAAAACAATTTTACAAGCATGACGATGCATTAACTTCGTTATTCTTTGTTACCAATAATGACAGCATCACTATTATTTACCACAAAACCAAGTCGCTCAGGCTGATTCAAAATAGCCAATCATATCTATATGGGATAAAAACTTCTTTATACGCTTCTTCAATATTTCAGCCGAATGTTCAAATTTCAATCTGACGTGTGTTAATGATGGATATGTTACTAAATACATGGGAAAGTGCCAATGTGTCTGTCCAGATGGCCTGTCACCTAAGGATGGCTGTAGTAAAGCTGTCACTTCCGGTTTGTTGCAATATATAATAATTGATTATATCGACATTCCTTAAAGGGGATTAATTATGTTATTAGTTGATTGTTGGTCAATTATATCCAAAGCAATATGAATATGATTATTCATGATCACCCCTTAGACCAGCTTTAAAATTGATATTTATCATTTCCGGTTTATGTGTTTGAAAATGCATAGCACATTTACTACTGATATTGTAATGGTTCAAGTAAATCCACATAAATGTTTTTGAAAGCAACCAGGACCGTAAATTATAGCTATATAGAGGAGGCAGTAATGGAAATTATGTGGTTCAAAATCCTTAATTTGGACAATACGAAAGTGTGTTTTGCATTTGACTTGGAGATGGCGGTCACCTCTACGTACTGCGTAATTTACGACAATATGGCAATTTGGTAATGTCTTTTCATTACTCTTTCTTCTTTCATTTTAGCAAATGCCGTCGACTGGCCAAGAGGTTCATATGCATTCGTTGCCGCTGGTACAGGATGTCCAGCCGGGTTCAATATAGGTCATAGAAAACATTGGAGTGCTGGTTTTTCCTGGGCCCAAAGTGCCAACAATCCAATGAAAGGAAAGCAAGATCATTATTCCACAGAATATGAGTTTTGTGTCAGTAGAAACAATTTTAATAACAGTAATAACAAATGGCCTGCTGGTGTTTACTGTCTCCATAGAGTTGGAGGAACTTGTCCTGAAGGTAAGGATTGGAACCGCATCACAGCTATACACAAATAGATAAAGATAGAGAATCATTGCATGTGCATCTGATACATTCTGATCGCAGAAACTTGCCTATTCACAAAATACAGATCAGAAGATCTTCACGATCTCCCAAAGAATCCAATCAAATTCGATTTCTCACAAATGACAATGATGTGCCCAATACAACACATCCATTTCGACAACGGTGATAAATGTACAGGTAAACACATAATTTAAATGGATTATAAAAAGGTTTTCTAAAATTATTCTGTCATAAAGACCCTTCGCAATTAGCAATGTCACCAAACACTTAGTCTGAGATTAAGGGATCTTTGTTTTTGTGGAATTGCAGGAAACACAGATGTCTGATTTAAAATTGGAATGGTGCAAATTGATGCTAACAGTGTCTCTGATACACATACAATTTTTAGAAAACCTCTTTAAAATACCTTTAACAATCCGCCTTAGAATGTCGTATATCCAGTGGATGTAACACTATAATGGATTTGTTTTTTTTCTAAGGCTTCACTCCTGGTGCTGTTCAATTTGACGATTTTATCCGATCAAGTAGTAGTCATTTCAACAATACTAAATCGGGTGATTTGCCAGATGGCGTTTTTGATCAAGATACTAAATTTGAATTTTGTTGTCGATCTGATGGTTTAAAGACAATCCCCATAGAACTTCCTCTTACCAACGAGTTTGTCTTGTACAATGCTGATAACACCATTAACGATCCTTGTCAAGCAGTCAAAAGTAAGTTTACCGCAAAAAAAATCGCAATGAACTTCATGAAAAACAAATCTACTCATAACAAAACACGATTCAGTTGGGTACTCGATCAAAATTCACCTTAAGCCTTATTATTAAGTACATTTTTACACTTTGATGGTCATATTTGTTTTGAGAAAGATTGACCTACAGTTTATATGCTAGCAAATGTTTTTTTTTCATTCTCAATTTGTAGAGCATAGAAACTAGTGGAAATGTGAAAATGCAGATTTATAAATACACGTTAAGAGCTAAAATTTCAAAAAAGAAAAGGCGAAAAAGTTTTCTTAAATATTCCACTATCTTCATTCGTTGCGGAACAAGACATCCTTTTCATCCCTGACTTCTTTCATTTATTTCAGATTTCAATTCATATAAATATTATTACTCCTTTAACAATTATATTTCTGCCAATGGTTCTATTGCATCTCGAACTGGGAAATATCCATTTAGTTTTACGTATAATGGAGTGAAAACGTTCCTGTTTTACATTTGTCATTATACCCCTCTTGATGTCTGTAAGTATATTTCAGTAAGCTTCATAAAGCTTCATTATGTTCACTGTTCAAGCTCATTCAAGTATCAACATCATGGACATCATCATCAGCATCATCATTATCATCTCCATCATCATATGTAAGTATTACAGAAAGCTTAATGGAGCTTAATTTCAATGTTCAAGCTCAATCCATTACCACCAGTTATGGACATCATCTTCATCCTCATAATCATTATCATCATCTACATTTCAAAAAGCTTAATTGAGCTTAACTTGTGTTTAAGCTTATTCCATCACCACCATCATAGATCTCATCATGATCGATCATTATCATCACCATGCAGTAATCGTTTCTTCATCATCTTGACCCCAATCACAACGATTGGCAAACTCATCATCATGATCAGCGTCAGCACCATAACCATCATCATCATCACCATCACCATCACCATAATCATCGCCATCATCATCATGATCATTCAGTGAGCTATCCTTTATTATGTATGATTTAAGTATCATCAGCATCAGGATCGACATCATCAGCATCAGCATCTGAATCTTCATCTGGTTATTAACGTAAGATAACTAGTATAATATAAATGTCTTGTTTCATTACAGCGTGTGGTGGTACGATAGAACTAGATAATAACAACCCAAGCCAGAAATTCACATCTCTCAATTTCCCCAATAACTATAATCACAATTCAAAATGCTCATGGTTGATAACGGTAGGAAACCATCTTATTCACCTTCTTTTAATATCGCACTTTAAATCTTTCACTACTGACAACACGCCACAAATGTTCACCATGCAAAGTAACACCAGCAGGACAAAAAACCTAATTGAAAGGAAAATGTAAAGCATATAAAGCAATTTTTTTCAGGCTCCAGTAGGAAGTAAGATATACCTTGATTTTGACAAGTTTGACGTTGATTGTTCCGATAACGTAGAGGTTAGAGTATTTAATATTGGTGAACAACATCCTAAGTAAGTTGTTTCTTAACCTAGCTAAAAGTTGTGTGGGTTGCATTTTGCTTTTTCTTTTCTGTATTTTGTCAGGCCCTTATTTGTTTACCATGTTTGGTTGGCCTCTTGTCTACTATACTGTTTTGATGTACTCATATCCAAAAGGAATTATTTCGTTAACCTACATTATAAAAAAACATTATTTGCTTCTTTGAGCTGTGATGTTCCCCATGAGCATCACTGATCAGATGTTTCTGAGAAGTTCAACATCACTATAAATAGAACTTCATCTTAAAAGATCATCACTAATCATTTGTTTCTGGAAGTTTACCATCGTCATCACGACACTATGTTTCAAAAGAACATCACTGATCAGTCGTTTCTGGAAGTTCAACATCGTCATCACTAGACTCTGTTCCAAAAGGGGGAACACTGGTAACTGTTGGAAGTTCGATATCGTTCTCTGTTTGCGTGAACATTGTAGATATATAATTGTTCTAAATGTGTTGAAGTGGCAATTTACCAACCAATGGTTTTCAGCTGTTGGTATCCTTGCTACAATAGTTTATATTTGTAGGTTCTGTTTACACAATGGGAAGACCTTTAGAAGTTATACCAATAAGATGAC
Organism: Lottia gigantea; assembly: GCF_000327385.1. NCBI lineage: Eukaryota > Metazoa > Mollusca > Gastropoda > Lottiidae > Lottia > Lottia gigantea. The sequence continues at coordinate 2,080,946 of NW_008709073.1, forward strand.
AGTCATATTTCATACTTCGGAATCTAAGGCTTCCTCTGGATTTCATGGCAATGTGCGATTCGTTAAAGGTAAGATCACTAAGTTTAGGATTTTGGCTAAAAATTAAAAGGAAACACCAGTCGAAAAATCTAAACCAATGTAAATGGCAATATTTTCCGTTCTTTCTTCTTTGGCTCTTGTAAGATATCGCTAAGGATTCTCCGTAAAACGAATATATTACCTTCAGTTGCCTTACCTCCAATGTGTGCATGTGATATTATTGGCCTACCATTGTCCATTGTCTATCTAAATACCAATATCTGTTCTTTCTTTTTTTTGATTCTTGTCAAATATCGCTAAGAATTTTCCATAAAACGAAAATATCACCTTGTAATTGTCCAGTTTGCATTGTGCTTTACCTTTATAAGTGTTAATATGAACGGTACCGATCGGCCGCTTAACTGTGACAAATCACAAGGCGAAGTTTGCCAGAGATTACGATACTCAGATATAATTTGTATTTTAGATGAAGATAACTGCTATGATTACAAAGATTATGGTGCTTCATATCGAGGTACTGTTAATATCACAAAGAATTTTGAAACTTGTCTCCCATGGAGTGAAACTCTACTTTGTAGATATTCAAGTCGAAATCCAAAGTAAGTAGACATAGTTGAAGCTATTTATTTGAAATAACATGTAGAATGTAGAAATTGAATGACACAAATTGATACTATCAGTGTCCGTGGTTAATATATACAATCCTTTTAACTGGGGTTTTGTGATGATTACAAATTGGCGAATATCGGCTGACTTAGATCTGAAAAGAAATCGGCGGCGCTTTCCTTGCACAACTGGGGGTACAGACTTAATGGTTTTTTGTTTATATTGTAGAGATGCTGAAGCTGGTTTGGATAGTAATTATTGTAGAAATCCTGGTTCTGCTGACAGACCGTGGTGTTATACCGAGGCTACTGAATGTAAGCGACGAGTTTGTGATGTCTGTCAACAAGGTAAGAATTTGTTTATAGGGGTAAAACAGGGTTGGACTCCTGCTAGAAGGTTGCTTTTCTGGTAGGTGGTTGGTATAATTAGAATTGTGATGAAAGTTCTGCAAAATTTGTATACAGTATCCCTTAGACGGCATTTATCCACCTAATATATGATATTAGATCGATGAAAAATGAAAACCTCAAAGCGTAGTTGATGGGAGATTTGTTGTTTACAAAATCAGTGGAACCATTGTAGCGAAATTTTGTTGAAGTCACTAGAAAACTGGAGTCATTCGGCAGTTTATACGGTACAATGATGAATAATCAACTTTTTCAGAGAAGGTGCATGATGTATATGCAGATTGTCAGAAACTGATATCAACTGTAGCTAACTTCTGTTCACAAGATCCTCGAGCTTCGGCTAATTGTCGATCATCTTGCCTTAAAGATAATCCTCTACCAAGCAAACCCCAATCGAGTAAGTGTACAATATTTCATTCAATTTGAACTCTGCTATAAATACCGCAGTTGGTAGCAAGCGAGACAAGTCATGCTTGTTTATTTGCACTGGTGTACTGGTTGGTTGGACGATTAGTGTATAACTGTTTATATATAGAACAGCTGGGTGTAAAACTCAATTTCATTTGTCTATTTGATAGGGTCTTCTGTAAGCTGTAATCCGCCGACAACTGTTCCTTCTGATGGTTATACCAATGATACTGTTAAATCGTCCTATAACGTTGGTGATATTATTACTTATACTTGTAATGATAATCCTGCCTCCACTGTTAAATTAATGTGTTCAGTAGATGGAACGTTTAATAGTTTTACTAAGGCTTGTAAAAGTGAGTTTTAAAGAGATATAGTTGTATAGACAGGTTTACGTCCGAGCGGATTATCTGGGATTGCCAGAATTTGTAACCTTTATATGAGATTTTTGCCAGAAAAACTTGCTTTCGCAGCTGCAAAGGGGTGTGGGGGGGGGAGCTGCCCCCTCTATCCCCCCCCCCCCTTTTAGCTTCGCCACTGTGTATATATATTTGCTCTCCCAGCTGTTAGAGCTCCATTTCAGCTGTCCGGGGTACTTTCTAGATTAATGCTTTTTTTTACCTTTCCGTTGCTAATTGTAATAACTACGAACTGTGGTTGTTCTTAAGTACATGTTTGGCCTGCAATCGGTAATAATAGCACCTGAAAACGTCAATAATTCTTTTGATATAACTTCCAACCTTACGATTTATTGATTTTACAAAGGAAGCAAATGTTGGATAATGGCACTGGATATGTACCCTGTTACATGAGAAATCAAATATTTAGAAGACCATATACATTAATATTTTAAGCTTATGAATTTTGACAATGATCTAAAAAGGTCTTCACAGTTTCAGCAAAAACCTTCAGATTGGTGTTCTCTGCAGCTCTTGAATTTGGTTGGTAAAGAAGTCATACACTTTTAGAAGTATATGTGCAAATTATTCTTACGTGCGAAAACTGTAACTTTAGCTTCTATTGATGTCTTTCAGTGTGTGATGACGGATGGTTGGCATTAAATGGTATCTGTTATAAAAAGGCAGATCGTTATATGTCGTATACGAATGCTCGTGTAAATTGTGAAAAGTTGGGTGCCAAACTAATTATGCCAAAATCACAAGTTGCTTATGACTTCTTACTACGTGTCAGGTAATATTATTTCTGACAATTGCTATTCTTTAATCGTTTAAAGAGAAAGAGGAAGCTCACCCAATTGATACAGCTCTATTTCATCTGTCGGTATAACGTTTCTGGATGAAAATCCGACGGGACAGTGTTTAATATGCTTAAAATGCAAATACCATGAACGATTACATCCTTTAAATAATTCAAACATCGAACAAGGTGGTTTTGGATTCAGAGTGCAGTCGGCCTGCGAAGATCTGGTGACTGTGTTTAAATCAACTGTCCTCGTTATTCCTGTCGACGTAACCACTGTAAATGACTATGGGGAATCCGGAAATGATCATTGGCAAGGATCCAACGAAACCTAGTTGGTTTGCTTTCCATATGATGAAAAATTACATATATCTGATTGAAAAATTACAGTTTTGTGGAACAGATCCGTTTTTTTAAACCCTTACGATCATTCACGCGCTATGCGATATTTTATTTGAGAAGGTGTAGCTTCAACTATAATTGTTCTTTGCAATTTGTTCAGAAATAAGTTAAAAGAAACGTGGCTTGGTGCTAATGATATAGCTAAAGAAGGTACCTGGAGATGGTTAGATAATACTATTATTAGACAGGAAGATATGAGATTTGGAACTGGACGTAAGTTAACATTTTTATTTGGGCGTAAATCTGACTTAAATCTAGAGCATTCCACTTATTCCAGTAATATGTTATGAATAATCTCATCGAATCCAATCTTGTGGAACATGTGATGCCACTCAACAGTCTTATTAGGCTATTATGCTGTAAAGCTCCCACAAACCTATAACAAAGTTTTCATTTCTACCATTTTTCAGAGCCGTCCAATTCGTCGGGTTCATATGATTGTGCTAGTGTGTTGTCGATCAGAAATAATCCATTGTGGGTTGATAAGAATTGTTATCATTCAGGACTTCATTACGATTCTGTTTGTGAAAAGCCAGGAAAGGGTAAGCTTTTTTCTCTATAATATGATATTGTCTGAATTAGGAACATATGAAATTGGCAAGTTGTTAAGACAAGGATAAGCTTATAATGCGCTATCATTCCTTTCGATTTGGTACTACGGACGAGGTATGGATGACAATTATTCAATTTAAAAGTGCCAAGCAAGGTATTCTTGCCATACAGATGGTCTTAGGAAGACCTGGTAGACATAGTAGATTCGATCATCAATTCATCCAAAGTAATTCCGTTAATAGGCAATTAACAAGATACCATGTATCATTTGGAAATTTTGAATTATTTCAGATGTTTGTCATGATATGATCCCAGATTGTTCTGAACGAGCAGCTCAAGATTACGATTTCTGCAATGCCGAGAATGGATTTGCTGAATTATATTGTAAAAATTTCTGCACTGGTTGTAAAAGTAGGTTTAGGTGCTTCTTTTCATTCGATGGAAACATTTAAGCTGCAAATCTACCACAATCCACAGCTGCAAAATCAGCATACTTACCAGCTGCAACACTCACGTCATCCGCATCCACAAACATGCAACCACCAGGGAATGTTCATCACTATAGAGTGATTTTTAACAACCTGTAGCACAATATGTGGCATTGGTTTAATGTCCCATCCAAGCGACAAATCGCCAACAGGCTGGATCGAACACAGGAATCACCAAGCCGCTTAGCAAGGTTCATACTTTGCAACAGCTGTTTAAACCAAAGCTTAATACAGAATGTTATGATAACATCTTGCTGTTATCTTTTTAACAGAGTGCGACGCCGGAGGAGACTTTTATAATGGTAATTGTTATTATCCACAACCAGATAAAAAGTTGGGTTCCGCTGCTACTGCTGCATGTGCTGCAATGGGTGGGCATTTACCAATTGTAAAATCTTGGGCAGATGTAACCAAAATAAATTCCTAGTAAGTCTTTATGTGTATCAAAGTAGTAAAAAATAAAATAAAATAAAAAAATAAAAAAATTATTTCCATTTTTGAATGGTTCAGATATGCAATAAACTGTAGCTTTACACATTATATGTGTGATGTTTAATCAATTGTGCTTATTGATTGCGTGTTAATTGTGTAATGCTTGAAATTTATTTCATATGATGTAAATGTTATTATTCTTAAAGCTTTGGTATTCAGTGGCTTGGTTTAACAGATGTAGCTACAGAGGGTTCCTTTATGTGGCCAGATGGTACACCGCTTGGTAACTTCAATAATTGGGGTGTCAGTGAGTATTCGTAAAGTAATATATCCGGAGGAGCAATAGTGTATTCCAATAATGGAATAAGCCGGTTGTCCGGATTTTCTACAAGGGACAATCCATTTTTGGTGCCATTCTCATCCCCTAAATCATCCGATCCAATGTGATTGGATGGCCCCCGTCTATGAAATCCTGGCAACTTCACTGCATGGAACAGACTGGGCTGATTACGTCGGGTTTAGGCTTTAGGGGACCGAAAAACCTGTTTATATTTTAATCATTCCGGGTGTGCATAATATCTTTTTCTCGACTACATTGGAAATACTTTTGTAGATAATGATGGAACGAAAGAACCAGATAATTACTATAATTCTGATTGTGTTTTGCTTTACTACTCTAAGTGGTATGATCGTTACTGTTCTTATTATGAATACTACAACTATGTCTGTGTGAAAGAAAGCAAGGGTAAGTTTTTCGGCTTAATGGTTGTAAAGAGTATTGGGAACACTTATAACATACATTTTCAACATAACAATTTTCAATCAGACGTCAGTGGCTCTTGCAATTCCACTAAAACGTGTTATATGACGTCACTAATTGCAAAATATGCTTAATCACATAAGGACTTCGCTATTAAAGAATTCAATTTTCAAGATTAGTATTCGCAAATGATGTTTTAAATTATTTTATTACAGTTGCTAAATGTGCTTTACCAAATGCAAGTAATAATTCTACATTGTCTCACGGGGTTGAACCATTATACCAAGGCAGCCGTATTGTTACAAAATGTAATGATGGGTACATGGCCACTTCCGGTGATATAACAAGAATTTGTTTAGCTGATGGAACGTTCAGTGGTTCAGCTCCAGTTTGTGAAGGTAAGCTCATCTAGTTCACGTCCTATTTTTCTATACCTTTCTAAGGCAGTGGGGTTGACATTAATCCAGTCGAAGTATCATCAGTTTGATTCCTCTCCGATTTATAAATAACGTACCTGTTCCATCTAAAGCCTGTAGGACATTTGCCCTCAATCCAGCTTACAGACATTTTGCACGATTTCCCGTAAAAAGACATCTTTTGACTGTAATAGAAGTCTTGGTTATGTTATATTCACACGAGGTCATTAACAGAAAATCTGGAAGCGTTTAAAATCTGCATCGTTTTTTCTTGCAGATGAAACAACAGCTAACGTCATTACACCGAACAATAATGTACCTATCGAAGACAGGCGCCAAACAATAGCTACATTAAATGGTTACATGTTTTCTGGTGATTTTGAGCAATTTGAGATACCCCGTGCTGGTCAGATAGTTAGTTGGGAATATTTCAGTAGGGCTGCTGGTAATGTTGGTCTGATGGTTTTTGAATACAATGGGACAAAGTAAGTACCACATAACTTCGAGCGTAGATATGAAGGAACCGCCCCCAGATCTTTCAAAAAGAGGCCATAAGCCCTTTTAACTGTTTGTAGCAGGTGTACATGGGTCTTGTAATAGACTAAAGGGGGTGGCGTTGAGGGGGGGGGGGGTGATATGTTCAAGCACTACCGGTTGTCCATCATATACATCGTATAACCGTCTCTTGATGATACTTTATGCAGTGGCTCAACTACATGGGTAGCTGCACATTGACGCATGTAGGTTGCCGACTTTTCAATAACAAGTGTTGATAATTGATTTGCTTTATTTATCAGCAGTCTGAAGTTGAAGGGCTATAATTATATTAAAACCGATGGTGCCAGTCGACATTCCATTTATCATGTACCAATAGCAGGTAGAATTAACGTTGAAAAGGGTGACAGAATCGGTGTTTGGTTCCCGGAAAACAAGCAGGTCATCGGCGTGAACTACCACCATGACTACGTGGAATGGAGATATCCAACCCAACAAATCAGAAGAAGTTACAATGCCTACAATAGCACTACCAGTATCAGCGTGAACACAACTTATGACTTTTATGAGTCAAGTTCATCGACCAAAGAAGCTAAGGTTTTGCATGGCTTCTTTTCTCTCAGAGCTAATATCGGCCCTAGAAATTAACCCGAAAGACACATCTATAAACTTGTATTGGTTATGGAAAATAAAATTGTTTTTAAAAACATATAGACATTTTGTTTGGTTTTTGTCGCCGTTTCCGTTTTAAAGGTTTTTTCTTTTTTGAAATTTCGTATTTTTATCTGAGGGTGAGATAAGGGTGGAGTTTGGGGGTGGGCTGGGGCTCAACCAGTCCCTATGATAATTGAGCCACTGGGAGAGTGATGTATGCCTTTTCAAAGTCAGCACTCCGACATGCAATGAAAGAGAGAAACCGAGTGAAGACCCACAGGTGTTGTCTCGTGCATACACAATAGTGGAGAGAGGCATTTGGGCAAGCAATTATAGAACGAGCCTCCCTTGAAATCAATGAAAGTTAGACAATATTCCAGTGATCTTTTGTACTAATATTTCTGAAATCTTGATAAAGTATTGTTTCTGAGACCAGCCACTGACGTAATGACTGTCAAAGGCTATATATTCCTCCATTGCCATGATCGAATCAAGAACTTCTGGTAAAATATGAGTACATTTGTATATCTTCGAATCATATACACCTATATACTTATATACACTAACACTATCAATCTATATAAATTAATTATTTATCATGTTAACAACAATAATTTTATCATAATATCATTTCTAACTAATTCATATCGGGTAGATTTTATATCAAATCAATTTGAAGTATCTTAAAGTAATACTACCTATTAAAATGGATATAAAATTTAAACTCTCAAACTTGGTAAATAAGTGTATATATTCATCAGTCGGACTTAACAGGCACCATGACTAATGAATAGAATCTGTATATAAGATGAAATATTGACCAAACCAACGCTTCTAAGCGTGTATCAGAATTAGTTAATTTAATGCATTATTACTTAATTTTATGGATATATTATTATTATAGAGGGATCCTGTCCAGGTAAGACTCATTTTAACCAAGTTTAAACATTTCAATTTTTCGGTCATCCTAAGAGATAGTAAATCTTTAATAAAAATTAGAACTAAGTGAATGTTAAAATACATCGTTTTCACAAAATATTTAGAAGACTGTTCCTATCTCACATTTTTAATTGTTTTGGTCGGAGAAACGTACACGATGGTTTCTTTCTACCTACAGTTGAGTTAAAGATTTAGAGGACTTTAATATATAGACATATACTTTAATCGTCTGAGAAGACAAGTGAACGAAAAGGTGCCCTAATTCGCACATAAGCACTAAAACTATCTTTAGATATTATACCTGTACATACTATCCTAAAAACTAGCACAGAGTTCGTGAAATTAAGGATCACAAGAGTAAATATGATCATCAGGAGCTTTACGAGATGGACTCTTACCCGCCAGCCTGATCAAGCAGTCAACTGTCAGCAGTTCTCAATGATTATGCATATTATTTATATCCTTGACCAGGACATAGTAATAGAGTAATAATAGGGCTTACAGATTAGATTAGATAATTACTGAATTACAACATATATTGTATCTATACTTTCAGTCCTCAAAAGAACGTCCACAACTCTTACAAATCAAGTGCATCCCGTTGACAGCTTGAACCCCGTTGTCAACTTTCCTATTTGACGGCAAAATCATACTGGGTTTCAAATTGATAACAACCTTTTGCTTGCGATTAGATGGGTTCGTATCGCTTTCGGGCGCTGCTCTTCCATCGTTCTCATTTTCGTCAAGAGCCTCTTCACCGTTTTGCATATTTGTTTGGGAACCACTCTCATACGAGGAAGATTCCAAAATATCGTCAATCTTAGAATCTAAAGAACCTTGCTTAAATCTTAGAGATTCATGGCGTGGACTTAATGGTGCACAATCTAAACTCTGCTGTTTTGACGCATCCTTAAGTTTAATGCGTCTTCGTGGAGACAAACGAATGGCGTGACCATTGAAATCCCCCGTGGTCAACTCTTTTGCAAACTCGACCATACCGTTACTGTTGTCAAAGAGAGCAGCAAAGCTTCCGTTGATGAATTTTGGGGAAAAGGGAACATTGCTGAGTATCAAACTCATTCCGAAGTCTTTTCGGCGAAGACTTCCAATCCTTGGACGACGTCTGCGGACGACTTTAATAGGTTCTTCTTCGGGTATAATTTCTTCGGGTATGACTTCTTCTTCCTCTTCACTTTGTTCATCAGCTAGAACCTTTGAAGCACAATCTTGTATGATCTTCCAATCTCGGGCGATATCGCTGTTCGTGGTATATTGTGAAGTAACAGTAAAACGGATGACATATTTCTCTTTAAGAGCAGCTGGCACCATGTGTATTTTACCAGACCTGTTCAGACGTTTAAGAAGTGTTTCTGTTAAACTGTTGTCCCCCTGGTAAATAAAACATTACACAAATTTAAATATGATTAACCCTTCATTCTTTAAGATAATTCAAGCAAATGACATTTTAAAAACAGCCAGTATCAGAGCATCACAAACTTAATATTGAAAATTGCGAAACATGCGAAACAAAAAGTCCGTGGCTCTGTCGGCTGTACGAACAAAACAGTCCGTAGGCTATATAGATACTCACCTGTAGTCTAAATACGACCATTCCTAGAATTCGTTTAGCAGGAATCTCAAACCTCTTATCTTTTCTGATCATATTCTCAAACATCCCCGCTAATCTTACTCCCTGTAATTAAGAAATTGACTCAATTTGAACGGGCTCTGCTTGCTGACTAGTCAAGACATAGTAATACAATTTGAATTTAGGAATGGTACAACGGTACCTTTGACAAAGGTACATGCAAATGAATTTCATGCAAGAGTTTCTTTTAAAACTGACTGTTTTTGACATTGTTTGAAACTTTGTAAACTCAAATTAATGACTTCAAGAGTCTAAACAAAATGCCAACATGAAAGATTTTGATCTATCGTGATGGTATTATTCTTAATCTACTGCAGATTTCATTTCGTCTTTAAATTTATTTCTTGTTAAAACTATTACCTCCCTTGAACTTTCTATTTCAAAATATCTTAGAAAAGTTACCTCCCTTATTATAATGATAATTTTTTTGTCTCAGACATCATTCGACGTCGACGTCCAATCAAATGGTATAGCCTACCTCTCGAATATGTTTCTGTATACCTTCCACACCAAAAGATCTCAAAACAAACCACATTTTAAGGGCTCGAAATCGTCTGCTCAGTGGAATTTGCCAGTGCTGAAAAAGAAGATATGGCTTATAATTTATGTCTTATCTTTGCGACGATCAAAACTGCAATGAATCCACAGTTGTTTAATTGGGCCCCGAACTTCCTGGACCCTGAGAAATATCTAGCCCTAGATCATCGTGTCCAAAGCACGCCCCCAAGCATCATACTTCCTAGAGACTTGTTAAAACCAGTATTCGGTATACGATGGTCCTAACTATTCCATAAAATGTAAAATTTGACCTACCATGTAATCAATCGCTGCTCCTGAAAAATAAATATTAAGTGATATATAAATTCTGTTTCTTTTTCCAGTAAAATTCTTCTGTCACTTGCGTATAGAGTATTAGAATTTTTGGTTCATCCTGGCTGTATTCAAATGTCGTTTAGTGTAATTAAAAGTATGGATTCGCCATTTTCGGTGGTCGATTGAGTATGTATATAAATAATCTTCAGAACTAACAGAAATGTACGAAAATCGGGTAATTCCTTCAAAAATACCTCAAACGAGGAATTTCACTCTCTATTTCTATATGCCTTTTTGCTATATAAGACAAAGTCTCAAGAAAAGACGACTCGTCTTTTTAACTTTCAATCACGGATAATTCTAATTCATGGACGTGAGGGCAAAGAAGTTCGACGGTTAGCTGTGAACACTATTACTGATTAGTTTAGCTAAAAAATTCCAGTTTCTGAGACTAAGGTACGATAGGTCAAACGGATGACGAATCTGTCCCTTTATATTCAGTGAGTGGTCTCCCTTTCTTGTCAAGTCGTCACGTGGTTGGTAGATCAAATATCGTAGGCAAGACCGAGTTTGATTCAGCTTTACGGAACATGCAGGCATTGTTGAACGCCAGATTTTGAGATAGTTTTATGATTTGATACAGAGGATAAATTGAAATTGTCATTACCTGAATTTTCGTGTTTAAGATATAAAGGATCCACATTAAATGTTCTGTGAAGTGCACCACTGTTTTTCACCCTGTAATAAAAATTAAGAATCTATCTTGATGTCTGCAATAAAAGACGAGACGACCTTTTTTATATTAGCCTTTACGACCAGATCTCTACCTCAGTGACGGTGCCAGGTTGACGTCCGAGGAGGGGGCGAAATATCTGATGTTGCCCGAATTTCTAACTTAGTTATGAGAGTCATGGCATTCGGGGCTGTGAGGGGCGAGACTGTCCCCTCTGCCCACCCCTTTGGCTCCATCGGTGTCTATATGGAAACTTGGATCTTCTAATACAAATTCCCTACTAGACTTTTTATCTGAAAAATGCATCAGCTGTGTGAGGTGAGCTCAATCACACACGTTTATTCATTTCTAGACCGAAACATCTGCCTGCCTCTATTCCAACCTCTGATAGCTATTTTGAAAGTTGTAGGCTGGTGTAGAGACAGCAAAATAACGCATCTTCAGAGGTATGAAAATCTCTATAAAACATGGCCTAGGTTTCTGACTCTACTCCAGTCGAAAACTGTCAAAATATATATCAGAGGCAGGAACAGAGGCTTCGTAATCAACATAAGCCTATTTCTTAGAAAAGCTACCTACCACATGGCAGTGCAGTCAAAATGTACCATCATCCATTTAGAAGGATTGAAAGCAAATGTCTGAGCATGTTCGATGCCAACCATATACTGTCTGTATTCAGGACAGATGAAAGCAGTTCCAGCATAAGCGGCATCAATATGCATCCATAGTCCTTCAGAATCACCTATATAATAACAGAGTGCAATTATCAATAAGAGAGTTCAAATAGTAATTATCAGATAGGTATTGAGGAGTGAGAGCCGACAACGGGCATATTCTCGTAACCACTGGTTCAGGTATCAGAATTTTTCTTACGCTGAGGCGGATTAGACCCACAGCACCTAATCACCTAGCAAACAGCAATTCAACTCGCTACCGAATGAGCTAGTCCACTGGTTTAATGTGACTAGTCAGCATCATGATATCAGTGGAGAATGCCAAACACATTTTAGATATTCTTGTCCATAATTAAACGAAAATGTTGCTATGCTGAAGATTTCACAAAACGTATTAATATAATACTCCTTTGACATTTTACAGATTATACACTGTACTTACAGATATCGCCAAGTTCTTTCAGATTATCAAATGCACATGCCCCAGTTGTTCCTAGAGTAGCACATACCTGGAATATATGGAGAGAACTCTTTGATTTTTGATCTTAAGAACGTCATATTGTTGATGATACTTTATGCATCAATGAGTACAAATTAGAGGCCACGTACTGGTGACGTTTCAAGTTATTTATAGCAGACAGTCACGCACCGAACTCCCGTCAATCGGAATCAGCGCTTTCCCACATTTCATAGTCGATATTTAGACACGGATTCTGCGCGACGCGCTGTGATTGGTTGAGAGAAACGTCAACAGTACACGACCTTGGTATAAATGTTTTTGATTACAATGGAGACCGACGAAAAATAAAAAGGAAACGACATTGAAATCTAATTTGATTATACTAAAGGCTTCTCAGAGGGAATAAAACAGAAGGTGCAAGGGAAAAGTGCACTTGATGCCACTCCCCAACTACAAAATTACAGAAAACTATTCCTTTGCAGAGGGTCAAACCATTCTGTTTAGGAAAGCCAAATAGTAATGTGAACCCAACACGAGAGGCACACGAATGTGCAACGTGTGTTAGTTAGACACGAAAATGGAACATACAAAGAATGGTATGAGACCAGCTTCTCTATCTCTATCGACAGCTTCTTGAAGAGTATGACCACGAAGACTTAAATCATCGTCACTATTTAGTAATCGCAACTTGACTAAACCAATTAATGTTGCCTTTTCCACTGACGAATGAGCCTGAAACAAAGATAGATTATAATGTATCGAAAGGGGGTTTGTTTCTTTCTGCACTCGAGTCTTTCATGTATAGGTTCTGAAGCTGTGAAAAGAAAGTAAGCTTTTGCAGCTGGTGAAAGATTTAACTGACCACTAATTAAGTAATAGAGGCTGATAATATCTCTGCCCTACCCCAATACAGTTTTACATGTACAGTCCGAAATTACGTTGCTTTCATCCCTTAATCTCATATTCTCATAACATTAGAACTGTATTAAGAGACAACTCCGAAAAACAGCCGAAAAAAGGGTTTCTTAATGAAGGTGATCTCTTAGATGACTTCAAGATGACCGACAAAATAGATAAATGACCAACCTGATCTGAGCAATAAGCGACAAGTCTGGCGTTAATTTCGGCATCATCAAGTTGTAAGCTATTCTTATGTCGTCTGATTGCTTCTGATCTGGCGGCTAGTAGAGAGACAAAAGTGGCATTACTGGCTGTCGTCTGCAAGATAAATAGATGGTCAAATTATGGAGTGAATATCACAAATATTAATACAGGTCTATAGAACCAGACAAATTGATATTCCTTATTGATGGTTTTATTATTAAAATATATTGGAAATATGAAATGAGAGGTGGTATATATAGATCATTCCATTCCTTCGTAAGATACTTGAAGAGTCACAGAGGAATGAAATGGTTAGGCAACACACAACGTGGTATTTAGAGTATGGGGACCCAAATTGATGGATGATTTTGGAATCAAGAATGCATAGTCCATATCAAATGATGAATAATCCCAGGAAAAAGCCCTATACCTTTAGGAACGATGTACGACGTCATCATCAGAATTTATAAACGTTTTACAAACTGCAGAGGACCGCTAGCCTTACGGTGTGTACTAGATATACCACATTTAACCTTTTGAACCCCCCGAAATGGAAGGTCATGTCGACAAACCCAGTCGACGTGTACACGTTAAAATTGGATCCTTATTCGTTCGTAATTCCAACATTCAGACCACCAATGACAACCATAACACTGACCTGTAAAACACCTCCTCTCATTGTTTGTTCATTACTATATGTAAAAATACTGACCTGTAAAACACCTCCTCCCATTGTTTGTTCATTACTATGTAAAAATACTGACCTGTAAAACACCTCCTCCCATTGTTTGTTCATTACTATGTAAAAATACTGACGGTAATCCAATCATTTTACCTAACCAATCCATAACTATTGTCTCTAACTCAGTACACGCTGGACTACTAGCCTATAATAAAATACCAAATACTATTTATTTTGTGGACTCTCAAAAGTTTGCCAGACGACAAACCCAGTTTTTTAGTGGTATAGGGTGTTTCAAAAGGTTGAAAAAAATCTCACAACTTAAGTTTTGCTTCCATTTTTAGATATTCTACATGTATTTCTTCAAATGAAACGTATCCTTGCAATGATATCATTTCCCTTACTTCGTCCTAAACAGATCTTGAATAATAATAAGTGCTTCCCCATATTTCTGGAAAGGTATAGCCGGAGCTGACTCTACTTTCGACCTTATGTTAATATTGACTGTGGTCAATTCCGTAACAGCCAAACGTCTATCAGAGACTAGGTAATGAAGTGATTGAGTGATATTCCATCTGATCAGGCAAATGAAGTGCAGAATTAATGTAATAAAACATCCTTACCCAGGTGAAGCCCAAGCAGCCTATCCCGTTTGCCAACATATCGCCTAATAATGAAGGGAATGAGTTGAGTGCAGGAAAATAGGCATGCATATGAGGACTCTGCCAATGGGTAATCTGAAAGGCAATAAAGCTTGACATTAGATGATTAGACAACAGCTCTTGATATTCCTTCTGTATGCCATCGTATATTGTCTGTGGATTACATTATTCACTCTAGATCTGACAGTATCTCTCTTGAAATAATGTTTGAACCGTTAAGGCAAGGCTACTCAGAATTTCACGCGATCTTCAGACAACTGATCTATTTTCAGTAAGAGACCCTTTTAAAGTTGGATGTCAAGACAATACATTAAAAAAATATTGAGCAAATATTTGCAAATTTAAATCCATATTTGTACAAATATCTCAAAATGTGTGGCATAATATTGGATGTTCAATGCTTACGTGCTAACTAGTACTAGTAGAACTTGGTCATTCCCTAATTTCTAAGCTTTCAATTTAAGATTTGAACTGATGACCTATTGTAGCCATGTAACTGCTAGCTAGTAGCAGTAGGACGTGACAATTTCGCGGGTGTCTATAACACTTACCCCTGGCATTATAACTCGTTCGATATCTTGGAATATATCATCCCACTGTTCACCATCTGTTGGTGCCGAATCTGGTAAAAGATCTCTCATATAGCCTGGCTTAACGTCTGGAAATACTCGTCTACTTCTTATATTTTCTAAATAGTCCGCAATATAGTCCACCATTTCTTTACCTGCAAATACAAATTGGTAAGTATGAGATCAGGGTGATTAAATGTTTGAGGGTGCGCTATCAGGTAATGCAATAAATAGCGAGATGGACGTTCTATCTCTAATTCTGAAACAGAATGCTGCTAAATATGGCTCCCTTATGCAAATCATTTGGGCAAGAATGGAGTTGAATACAACGAATCCACGAATGCACTCATTCTAACGAATGCACTTCTGGGAATACAAATTGAATTTTTATACTGATGTAATTCGGATTATTCCGCATCTTGTTTGGATTTAAAACCGAGTATTCAATCACAGGAATTTGATTTCCATTCGACATGAAAATTTTATGATCATCGAGGGAGGTATCTTAACCTTAGATGGCATATTTATTAATAAGCAATTTTGACGATAATATGACTTTAAGTCGACAATAAGATTGACTCTAAGAAAGTGTCTGATTTATCGCCTTATGTTCTTCTATTTATTAGATACAAATCAATAAAACTAATCCACATTATACAATCTGATGATTTGTTCAGAAGAAAGATTCCCAAAATAGAGCCAGTATATCGTTTATGGTGAAGTACATCTAAACCAAATGGAATGGTTCCAAGAACGGTTTCCATTCGGTATAACGAATTCGGTTGCAGTGATTAACCTAAATAGCTCAAATTGACCTGAATTTATGATTATGCTTTAAAGGGGCAGCTGTGTCATTTTTTTCGCCAATCATACTTTAGTCTCAGAAAGGATTTTTTTTTTAGCTAAGCCAATCAGAAATAGTGTACACAGCTCACCGTCAAAATTTGAGCGTTCAAATACACGAGTTCCAGAATTATCCACCTTTGAATGTTAAAATGTCGACTCGTCAATTTAAGATACTCTGTGATATAGAGAAGAACATATATAGAAATAGTGAGTAAAATTCCTAGGAAGAAGTATTTTTAGTACTTCTGAAGACTATTTTCATACAGTCAAGACTAAAACCAACCCCAACCCCAATAATGGTGGACCTATCCCTTTAATACCTTCGCCCTTTTCATCTTAATTCAAAGTATTGAGGTTAGAATGAGCTGGATTTCTCCGGTCAGAAGCTTTCAATATCTCATACGCTCAAGAAATAATCGTAATTCTAGGTAAAAGTTGATTTTCCTCTTCACAACAAGTGATCTCTCACCAATCACTTCCACATACGATTGCTTGTTTGCTTTCTTTGAAGTAGTCAATGAAATGAAATTTGTCATTTAAGAGAATTAAATAATGTGCTGAAGTGATCTATTGTGCTACTTGAACAAGTCGAAAAGTGTAATGAAATGCAATGAAAACCATCTAAGCATGGGTTAATCAATGAGGTTTACACAGTCGTTATGTACCGTCTACTTTTAAATTGAGATCGAACTCTTATGCCCCTGAGCTACACAATCTTATCGATTGGAATTGGTAGGCGAAAAAAGCCAAGTAACAACACCACAGATTTGTTTAAGATCGTCCAAAAGAGACCGCCCGGAAATTAATGAAAATCATTACGGCTTAGAGCCAAATACATACGACACAAATGAATTTTTGTTCAACGACAAGTTTTGTTTCTTAAATAACTTCAATAAAAACTTCAAAGAAATAAATAAAGAAGTGTCAGACCGATATATTGAATCGTAATACAGCACCATATTATAAAATCGTCAGAAAATAAGGACAAGATCAAAAACCTTGAAGGTAACTTTGCAGGAATTACAAATAATATTCCTATCGTTCTATTTCTGGAAGCCCAAAGGGCATTATAAATCATAATTTAGAATGCACATGAAGTTAAAAAAAAGCATGAAAACGACATAACGAGAGAACGAAAACAAGATATTTACGTTTTGAATATGTCATTTTTCCGTTTATGGGATTTCAGAAACTTGAGACCTTGTTCGGGCAACTGTATGATATACAAAGATGAGGTAGTGACGCCAATATGCTTATAATTAACCAAAATTAAAAATTATCACTACGATCGGCGAATCAAATGGAATGTTTTTCTTGAGAATTTTCTCTAAATCTTGTAATATTCGGCATCGAGGAATTAGGAAATAAGTCTTCAAGTAGCTGGATCCATAGTGTATTGTTTTACATTATGATTATTTTATAATTATTTCAGACGTCAGTGGCTAGCTCTATTAGGAGTCAACAAAAGAAACATTTCGAAAAGCTACCAAATTTTTATAAATTTCAAATCAAAGTTTAATGAAAATATTAACGTTTTATATACGTTTTACTTCAAGGGAAGTAATTCTCTGCAATTTGTTTCTGACCACTGAGGATACTTACGAAAATGTTTTAGGTCCAATTTTAGTCACCACAAGTTAACAGTATCAAATCGGTAAAAAAGTATGAACATGACTGCCCATAATAAGTCTTCGGAGTACTGTAATTCGAAGCATTGCACGCAGGTACATTAAGTACCTCTCAATTTAAGAGAATAACCCAAGGACCCTTGACTCGGAAACGACCCACTACGTTTGCTAGTCCTAAACTCTTCTTCTCCAACACATTCACTCTTTAAAAATGTTTTCTCGCTGTGCCTTCTATGCTATTACACCTTCTCTAATTACCCTGTGACTACTTCCATTCTCTTCTACTTCCACCCTCTATACTTTGCCCTAACTTCTACTTCCTGTCTCATCTTCCACCTTCTAATTCCACCCCCTCTACTTTACCCTGTCTATACTTATGTCTTATATATCCACTCTCTATACTTGGCCCTCTCTTCTACTTCCACCCTCACTTCTATTTCCTATCTCTACTTCTACCCTCTCAACTCGCTTGCTAGAATTCCCATGCTGAAGGCCCCATTTGCTACAGGCTATTTACGTTAAACTATTTACGTTAAAGATCCCTGGACAGTTGGAGAGCAAGCTAATAACGCTGTCCTGGCAAAAATTGCAACATGCATGGCGTTGTCGACTTCATTAGCCCACATGCATGCAGAAAAGTAGGACGTAAAACTCCATTCATTTCAAAAAATGAAATTTAGTTTGACTTATTGCCAGAGGAGGTAGCCGCCTTCCCTTGGCAGCCCTAGTTTTTCGGGCAATAATCTCATAACTAGGTTAGAAATTCGGGCAATCGCAGATATTTTGCACCCCCCCCCCCCCTCGGATGTAACCTCTCTCCGCCATTGCTTATTGCTATAATATAATTTTTCGATCTAAATTGAACCCTGAATCTACGTGTTCCTGATACTTATAAAGTAGAAAACCTCTTTCCCTAGCCAATATAAAATAGCCTACTTAGTTGTTATTTTTCATGCTACGACCTATCTATATTTCTATTGTAGTCACTGCAAAATCTCTGAAAAAAAACTTCTGTATAGGCTATCAACAATCTTAAATAGGCTACTAAAAGTGTAGGTGTGGAGGTCCAAGTTCAAGGTAGAAACATCGATTTTTTATACGAACTGGCAAAATGTATAAAAAGATCTATGATTAAATTTATATATTGATGGACGGGTGATATTAGATTAAAAACTTCCAACTCGCAAAAGAATCCCACAAACTTAATGAATTTCTCTTGACGACCTTCGACCCATCAGGTCAAATTTCCCGCGCGTTGATAAAACCCAATTACGGCATGTCGTTATCAGAAGTGTCGTAAATTGGTTTGTAAGATCTCTGTCAATACTCCGATATCTTTTCAACTTTCATTGCCGACGTTCTTTAGACATCTGTGGGAAGATTTCACGAGCAAATTAAACAAAATGACTGTGTAGTTTATTAAGGCTGGCGATAGACCGACTCTATAGATAAGCATCATTCGCCTTTCAATTAAGACGACTTACATTTCCATAGAAGCAAGCCGATTAGAGCAATTGAAGTGACAGGCCAAATCAGATTGTGAAAGCAGCGAACGATTAACCGTAATTGTTTGCCATTTAAGAATGATCTTAAAGGAAGGGTGATTTTCTTTTTGTCGCTCTTTAACTGGCAGTTGTTTGTCAACAAGAATTGATTGCTCTGACTTGACGAGTACTTTAGTAGGTACCAATCGATTTGTTAAATCTTTTGTTAGAGAAATATCAATAATCAAATAACTGAATGAGTCCAATTCTATCTTAAGGAATTTTTAATTGTAATTTCAACAGATTTCAGAACGTAATTGATTAATTGAGATGCTAAAAAAATGATTCAATTAATATCCTAATCAGCGGGAGAAAACGTCGTGTATGAAACACTCGTTAGGAAAACCATTCATTTATAAAGAAAACAAACGTTATATTCTTACTTAAAAATATTTAAGTTAAACGTGGAAAATGAAACATGAACCATGTAGGCTACTGACTGAAAACATAACTTGTGAAAACCATTCATATACCATAGAGACAAACGACATACGTGTATACCAACCGACCAAGTGGCGACATAATCGTACAAACCTTTTATTAAAAACGGAAAAACGACATATACCGACCATAAAAAGAATTCATGATAGAGACAACCGACATACGTGTATACCAACCGAAGACATATTCGTACAAAGCTTTTATCAAAAACGGAAAACGACATATACCGATCATAAAACCATTCATATACAAAAAAAAAAAAAAAACTCAACAAATCATTCGAAAATTACATGGAAAAAAGGTGACATATTGGTACAAACCTCCGATATAAAAAACGACGTTCATACCGATCATAAAACTATTCATATGCAAAAGAGAAAAGCGACATATACCGATACTTAAAAGCGACCATATAATGAAGTGGAAACGTACATATTTATATCTATTCCAAGACTATTAATTATATATGGTCAACTGTCATATAGGAATGTTCATTCAAACTTATTATATGAATACATCTATGAGGAACACGGTGGCTCAACTACCACGTGGACTGGTTGAACCAAGTCCATCGGCCCGATCCTTGGCGGCCTCCACCACTTCAATATTTTCCGGAGGACGCATCCCAACTTAACCAGTTGAACCACGGAAAACACGTGTTTTGGTTGTGAATGGAATTTTAAAAATTTGCAATTTAAAACATTTCTTCATAAAGAACTTTTTCAAAACCACAAACATGTTACAATATTGATAAAAATAAATGATCTCATTTATACGTCGCTCCCAGATATTTAAAACTTCAAAGAAATAGTTGTGGACATGTTTTCACAACAAAGGACATTCATCTGAGCAATAATTCATGCCAAACTGCTGATCAAAACAGAACCTTAATCTGTACATAGTAAAAATGGCACTCAATCACGATATTTTGTAGATATCTTCAGAAAAACAATTAAATTTGTTTTTGGTCTGAATAATTTATAATTAAGAATTGCGGATATCAGCACGCTATGTTTGTGGAAATTACTTTCACGGAATTGTAAAATTTATTTCTATCCGGCAATAAAAACACAAATAACTGACGAACTGTGAGCCATGACGACAAATAACAAAATTGTGGATCATGGATCAAAAGGGCCACCAGCGTAATGTTTTACCGGTGATCAAAATATAATGTATAGTATTACCATGTAATAATAAATCAATAATAAATACATGCTTCTTCATTTGTTCCCATATCATTTATTGTATTGTCC
Source organism: Lottia gigantea (assembly GCF_000327385.1). NCBI lineage: Eukaryota > Metazoa > Mollusca > Gastropoda > Lottiidae > Lottia > Lottia gigantea. The sequence goes on from NW_008709073.1 coordinate 2,101,804, forward strand.
CCATGGCCAGAATATTAGACAGGATCTTGTCACCTTAGTGTATTGAACCAAATTCTGACCCATGCAAAATAAAGAGTTTATCATTATTATCATTATTATTATTATTATTATCATTATCATCATTATCATTATTATCATTATTATCATTATTATCACCAATATCATTATCATAATTATTTTTATTGTTATCATCATTATCATTATCATTATTATTATTTTTAAATATATCAATAAATTCAATGCAAAAAAGCAATACTCCAATTCGACACGAACCTTCGGAAATGTCAGTAGCTATGTAGCCAAACAATTTGGATGTCTTTCGGTTGCAAATTATTTGATTGTTGAAGAGGACGAAATTGTGAGTTTCATCAAAATACCGACTTTGTTGCACATAATTCCAACAATGGAGAAACAAAGAAGTAACTTGAGCAGGCAGTTCAGAGGTGAATAGAATTTGGTAAAAAGTAAAAGAGCAATAGTAAGAAGATAGCGTAAAGAAATTCTACAGCAGCATAGAAAGGGCAAAACTTCATTCTTTCTGTTTTCTCTGGCTTATCTTAATTAGCTTCCATTTTCTGTGCTTCAATTTATTATTTTCTCTTCCATTTATTTTTCTTTCTTTCCTCTTCTTTCTTTTACTCCATGTTTTTCTATCTTTCAGTAAATATTTTAGTTTTATATTCATTGTCTTTTTTAATTTCGTTCTTTTTTTTTTTCTTTCTTTTCTCTTCTTTTTCTTTCTTACATTCTTTCTTTCTTTATTTTCTTTCTTGTTGTCTTTCTTTCATTTTCTACCTTTCTTTCTTTCTTTCTTTCTTTCTTTCTTTCTTTCTTTCTTTCTTTCTTGTTTTTCCTTCTTTCCTTCCGTCTTTCTTTCTTACTTTCTCTTTCTCTTTCCTTTGAACTTTGTATTGTTACAACAAATCTTTTTACTCAAACAATTAAACGTGCTGACATTTCGTGTTTGCTTTTTCTTTCGTTTTGCAATAAAACAATAAGCAAGATTTAATTAATTTAAACAATGCCGCACAATTATTTAATTCCAGAACGCCTTCGATTCTACAGACAATATTTATACACTCAGTATTTACTTGTTAACTTTCAAATTGGCATTGATAAAAATAAATAAGTTGGTGTTACAAATCTGGTATTCGCAGGGTTTGCAATATTTTTGTGATAATTTAGTTTTGTACCTAAAATCTATGCTGCATTTATATCTTAATTGTTTGTTTAATATCATGTATTCTACGAGATAAAAAAAAAACAGTTTACCATCATACTACGTATGGTTCTTGCATAGAAATAACCCACATATACTTAGTTCACTAAATCGTTAAATCAAATTTCTACCCTCCACAGCGCTAGTATTTTGTGACGCGGTGTTTAGGTTAGGTCAAATGTTGACGAACGCTCCACAGGGCTGCCGTTAGACCCTAACTGAAGCGACTATATAAAAAATGAAAGCTAATAAAAAAACGAAACGAAGGTTTGGTCTAATTTTAATTACACTGCATTATGTTAAACGTCAACCTAACATGGATGCTTACAGTTACAGAGAACTTTTATTGGTACAAAGACAATTTTCTGTGGTCAGAATGTCCAAAAGGTACACCCACTACGTTGGCATCATTATTAGAAAATCAAGTTTGATTGAATGGGTAAATGACAGTTTTATGTTTATCTAATGAATTATTTTGCCAATAAGAGTTAACATTGCTCAGATAAACGTACTCAACTATACACCAATAAATATCATTTTTACAACTTTTCGTTATAATCGGCACTATTTTAGGGTTATAGTCTGTTTCAGTGTTATCTTATCCCACCCTTAAGTAAAATCAAAAGAAAATAAATTAAAACAAAACTTATTTCGGATTTGGTGAAAACTTTCGAAAATTAAAAAGGAAAAAAATATCTAAATGAGAATGTAGTTTTATGCAATAAAGCGCTTGAAGACTTGATGAGAATAGCTTGATTACTTGAATATAATAGCTTGAAGATTTGATGATAATAGCTTGAAGACTTGAATATAATAGCTTGAAGATTTGATGATAATAGCTTGAGAACTTGAATATAACAGCTTGAAGATTTGATGGTAATAGCTTGAAGATTTGATGGTAATAGCTTGAAGATTTGATGATAATAGCTTGAAGACTTTAATATAATAGCTTGAAGATTTGATGATAATAGCTTGAAGACTTGAATATAATAGCTTGAAGGTTTGGTGGTAATAGCTTGAAGAATTGAATATAATAGCTTGAAGACTTGATGATAATAGCTTGAAGAATTGAATATAATAGCTTGAAGACTTGAATATAATAGCTTGAAGACATGATGATAATAGGTTGAAGACTTGAATATAATAGCTTGAAGACTTGATGGTAATAGCTTCAAGACTTGAATATAATAGCTTGAAATTGCTAAGAAAACAGTCTAAAGATGTAAAGAAAATAGCTTCAAGAAAAGTATAGCTAGAAGACTCGATGAGAATAGCTTGATGACTTGATGAGAATAGCTTGAAGATGTGAAGAAAATAGCTTGAAGATGTGAAGAAAATAGCTTGAAGATGTGAAGAAAATATAACTTGAAGATGTGAAGAAAATATAGCTTGAAGATGTGAAGAAAATAGCTTGAAGATGTGGAGAAAATAGCTTGAAGATGTGAAGAAAATATAGCTTGAAGATGTGAAGAAAATAGCTTGAAGATGTGGAGAAAATAGCTTGAAGATGTGAAGAAAATAGCTTGAAGATGTGAAGAAAATAGCTTGAAGATGTTAAGATCATAGCTTTAAGAGTAAAGCTTCAAGACGTAATGAGAATAGCTACTACAGTAAAATATCTTATGCACTTAAGTAAAATATCTTATAAACTAAAGTAAAATATCTTATAACTAAAGTAAAATATCTTTATAAACTAAAATACATTATCTTATAAACTAAAGTAAAATATCTTATAACTAAAGTAAAATATCTTATGAACTCAAGTAAAATATCTTATAAACTAAAGTAAAATATCTTATAACTAAAGTAAAATATCTTATGAACTCAAGTAAAATATCTTATAAACTAAAATACATTATCTTATAAACTGGAGTAAAATATCTTTATAAACTAAAGTAAAATATCTTTATAAACTAAAGTAAAATATCTTTATAAACTAAAGTAAAATATCTTATAACTAAAGTAAAATATCTTATGAACTCAAGTAAAATATCTTTATAAACTAAAGTAAAATATCTTTATAAACTAAAGTAAATTATCTTTAAGAAGTAAAAGAAATTTCTGGATTAAATGTACGACAATGAAGATAAATATAAAAATTGAGTCATGAAAATTGCTTGTTTAGCAAGAAAAGCTAACACGCATAATTCTTGTTACGTTATTTTCAACAAGACGTCAACGAAATACCAACAACAAATGAACACTATATATAAAATGAATACAATTATGTTACAAATACGTTTCAATGGTTAACAAGGTCTTTACAAAAATGTCATCAAATGTATAGTTTGGGATGGTCTGAATTTGCGAAACGTGACGTGAAATGCCTTATATAACAAATATAAAAAGATATTAAAGACTTCTATGACAGTCCGCCTCCAACCATTATGTTCATCTCAACCTATTCAAATTACTAAAACGAGTTCAAAAATGGACCATGTGAACCACATTACTGCTATCAATGACTTTTGAATATTAAATATGGCATATCTTCTTAAATGAACACTATCTCTTGGAATGGACATAAAATTTAAAGTTATTTGGTCAATAAGAGTGTATATTCATCAGATGAACTTACCAGGTGTCATGACTAAAGAATAGAATCTAAAACATAAAATACATTATTACTTACTTTTAAGGAATTTTTGGATTATAGAGTGATTCTGTTGCATGGTTCTGACACCACTAAAGAACATAGACTCCAAGTTTAAAAAGTTCAATTTTTTGATCAACCTAAGAGGTAGTATACCCCGAAATCTAAATAAAATTGGTATGTAAGTATAGATCTAGTAAGACAGTTTTATGATTCACCAACCACCATAGTGAGCATATCTGAACGTGATCCAATATGTTTTTTTCTTAGTGTGAAACCGTGGCATTTCTGCCCGGAAATCAGACTAAGTGAATGTGGATGCGTGAGCGTGCGGATGGGTTCGTGGGTGCTGTTTGAATTTAAATAACTTTTTTTGTGCACACGAAACAAATAAATCTGCGTTGTTCATTTATTTTCAACAAGCGACGTTTAGTTAAAACAGTGCCCTATAAATGTTACTCGATCAATAGTGAGTCTTTATGACGACCTCTTTCATGTCTTATGTAGTTCTACAAACTTCGATTTGTCAGAATTTTCTTTTGTCGACGAAAATACAAGACTGAGAAAAAAACACTCTGTAGGATGTCGTCTTTCAAATAGTTCTTAAGAAACACAGACAACAAAATCGATGTCAAATTTGTTATTTTAAATGTACAATCAAAGGTGTCTACCGGAAGTGACGTGTAGAACGCTAACATGTCTAACTTGTAACCTAATTCTTAATATGGAGGCGCCTCAGGGGTAACTCTCAACTTTCATTATATAAACTAATTGACTTTTTGTCTTTAGAATTTCTTTCTACAAACGACTAACAGCGATTTACTATTTGGGATAGGTTTAACTTTGATTATTGGCCATATAACGGTTTCTTTTAACCTTAACTATATATATATATATAACAGCGGTCATCCCGTTTTGTTTTTTTTTTACTTTGGAAATGACATTACCCGTTATACTCAATAATTTCGGTTCGGTCCGGTCTGGTTCGCACCCTTGTTAACTTCCGGTTAGGTGGATTTGATGTTAAGATTTCATACCATCAATTGCCTAACGTACACTAAAGTAAGAACTTGCGACCTGAAGCATAAAGACGAATAGACGAGATAGGTGCGATGTATGGTACTGATTACAAGTGAGGAACGAGTTATTTAAAAGAAAATTAAATCCCAAATCGTAAACCAATCATCAATAAAAATTTCTTGGGATTATCCAAAACTTGTTCAAAGCTAAGCAATGTAAAAAAAAAGGAACAGATTTGCTTGCTGACGAACGAAGAGTGTAACAACATTATATTGATTATCTTATTGAATATCTGAAGAAACATTTAGGACTATAATTAAAATTTGTAATCTTTTTTTTTTAATTTTGACAAAATTAGGTCATGTATCCTTATGTCCATGAATATATCTTGTTATACTGTACGTAAAGATTGAAAGGGATTCTAACATTGAGATTTTTAAATTTTGTTTGTCTATCGCCATTTCCATTTCAAATCAGACGTCAGTGGTTCCTGTAAATCCACCAAAAGTGTTTGATGAGAAGGGCATTATGATACAAGCATATTTGGCGATTAGTGGCGTCATCAAATGCTTAGTTATACTGGAATTGAAGAAACCTCAGACGTTTGACTGAATATTGGAATGGTGCAAATCGATGCTATCAGCGTCCTCGATACACATAAATTTTTTTAAAAATCTCTTTACAATCCCGTTAAGACGAATAATCCATTTCCGGTGAATTTGGTCTGTTCAACGTCGAGATTCGAGATACGTTGTCTTTTTGAAGTCTATAAATGGGCGTGTGGTATCAACAAAATGAATTCCAAATCAATTACAAGAGAACGTATTAAATTCTTATCTTGAAGAGGACTTTCAGTTATTGATCATCTCTCTTTCCTGTCCACCTTATTCCTTCAGATAACTTCAATCTTATACACTCCTTGAATATAAATGGCTATTTAAATTTCCTATTTATGAGATCCAATGGGAATTGGGATGGAATTAGGCTTAAATTTCAATAATTAGAGACATGGTTATGATGAGCTTTTTCTCGATTATAGAGATCTGAGTAAATTTTAAGCCCTCCCATGACGTTTATGGTGTATGATTATTTTGTCCAATCTTGTCGAACACATAAATCTTTGGTCAATGACAGAAAATGTTTTACCGTAGAACAGGGGGTTTTCAACCTTTTTCTTTCTTTTACCCATTTTAGGATCCTTGATTCCTTGAATTACACCCACTCTCTGTATATATAAATCCTTACTATTTCGGGATTATCACAGATTAAAGGGGAAAACAGAACATCAACCATATTGTTCATATCCAGCAGTTAATTGCTATGATTTCGAATAAAAAATCATTTTAGCTTTAAGCTTACAAATTAGATTTTTGGGTCGTGAAATTAGACAGGCATATTCCAGTGTTGTCATATTGTTGGCTTTTTGTGGAGGTTGAAGGTCTCAGAGGTTCATATCTACAAGGTATCATTCTCCAAAACAGAAAAAAAGCAACTGACAGCATCTCATCACTTATTAACTTAGATTCTTTTTAAATTTAACGACTAGAACTAGAGTTGCTGTAGTCATAGCCTCGTCACATCGGATTGTGACCATATGCGATCCGATGTGACCAAAAATGTACTGGGTGAAAACGTGAAGAAAACGAGAGAAAAGGTCACATAAAAATACCAATTCTATAACTCTAGCACCCAGGCTGCTCCATATGTGACCTATTACGTTCCCAATTCTAATAAAATCGTACGATATCTGACGCTTCCTACGCGCTAATACCACGCTTATGGCATCATTGACACGCTATGAGCTAATTTTTCGTCGCCGTAGCATCTCAGTAAGGACGCCTTTCCGGTGTGACTTGGCTATAACGTTCTACCATCTGTTTTAGAGAATAGAAACGCTTTAAGTCCATAAATAATGACAGTAAAGCCAAATATGATCTAAATTTAGCTTTCATAATTCTAATATACGTTTATCAAATGTTATTCTTCCTTCAAATATACATGGCGACCATTGTCATCGTGCGCTCATTAATTAGATGGAAATATACACTCGCTGATTCACAGTGGGTATATAATATTACACGAAATTGTCTGAGAGAGAGACCAATATGGTACTTTTCCTGTGAAATACAGTTCGTAATGAATGAACTGGAATTTTATGATCTATTTTCTGCATTCAAGAAGCTAATACAGAAGGTAATCAAACAAAGATGTTGTTTTAGTGTTCATGAAAGTCGGGGCCTCTCGCTTTTAGTCTAAAAATACATGACCAGAAGCATCAGCGATGAATTGACAGAGAAATGTGTAAAAACTGTGATCTCCGCTCTTGCTGGTTGCACTTTAAACATCGACCGATAAGAAGCGATGTTTAAATTGTATCTAGAAGTGAGTCCTGCTTCACTAGGTACAAGTCTACTAGTCTAGTCACCTATGATGTGGTCATTCTTATGTTGGCAACGTGTGACATTAATTTGTGAGATGAATGAAATGTCTTCTGCAGACAAAAGAGGCGCAATTGGTTAGTGAAAGGACCGGATACACCGTCTACGTCTCCGAAAGGATAGATTAAACTACCCAGCCTTAAAATAACCACCGATTTGCTAGTCTCTGACACCCAGACTTCTCCTTTGTCTCAGTCCATGTATTTATCCAAGTAATAAGAAGTCGAAGAAGTCCGGCACATTTTCTTATCGGTGCATAATTGAGCAAGACTCTTTCCTCAAAATGGAAAATGAAATAAAAGTTGACGAGTATTTTTCGACTATCTAAGTTCTGTCGTTGGTTTAGCTATGCAGTCCCTACTATTAATTGATTGTAACTTTCAAAATTAAGCCAACAAAGGAACGCCTTTTTGGGTCTTTAAGAAGGCAAACAGTTATCAAAGACCTATATCGTAGCCTAATATTATTACATGTTATAATCATGATAAACGAATAGATCAACACAAGAAAGGAGTTTATGTTGTCGTTTGGGATTGATCATCAAAATCCGGTAATAACGTAATGCGATTTTTCCGATGATCACATTCTTTGTTCTACTTATTTTGTAAGAATAACACACACGTACAGTTCAAGTATTGATTACTCTTGCTACGTCATGGTACTAACTCAGGTGACATAAAACTGAGATGAGGGGAATGGAAGTGTTTATTTTGCATTTCTTACAGGCCATGGTTCGCCATTTTGGGTCTTGAATATATGTAAATAGTCTTCAAGGTTACTAGAAATGTACGAAATCCCTAATCAGTTGAAATATACCTCTAACTAGGAATTTCACTTTTTATTTCTATGTTATGTTCTTCTATATATTGCATAATATCAAGAAAAGACGAGTCGTCATATTAACTATTAGACGCGGACACAAATGGATTGGAAGGTTCTACAAAACTAGTATTTCTATGATGTCACTAATCGCGAAGGGCCTTATATGCTCAAATACCTAGTTTTAGTGGAATTACAGGAACCACAGAAAATTGGAATGGTGCAAATTGATGCTATCAGTGTCCCCGATTCACTCGATTTCTCTCTAGAAAACCTCTTTTCAGATAAAACTTGTGAAAAATGAAAAGAATATAACATATAGCCTAAATATTGGAGCCACAAAAGTCTCAGAAGTGGTTAAAGATTTTGCTAATATCGATCCGGCAAACTGTACACCTTGAAAGTCCCCGATACATATAAAATGTTTAGAAAACCTCTTTACAATCCCTTTAAAATATTATTTAAGAAAGTCGGTTGTCTGGAAATTCTGAGAGACAGGACTTTCCCAAAATAGCCCCAAAATGATTAGTGTTGAAGCCTGCTGCAATAAATACATGAAATCAAATTGATAGGGAATCGAAGTTGAGAAAAGAACTGAATTGTACACATACTCTATCACCTATCACACCATTGTTAGCCAACTTTTATAGAAATGTTTCGTTTTGTTTGATTAAAGGAACTGATTAAAAATGACTACGTGTTAATTTAAACAAAGATTTAATTTCAGTATATTTAAAGTGATAGATTCACCTTTTCTATATTAGAAAATTTGTATTTTACAATGGCAGTGGCGATTCGTATGGTGAAACAATCTATTGCCCATGCGCAACACCAATGGTGCTCTGCCATTGACTGATAATACAAGTGTGGATAGGATGCAAAAGAAAGACAATCCGCACCGTCACGGTGCATATAGCCAATGCATTTTACAATTTCTATCAAATACAGTAACCGTGCTTGGCAAGCTATTTTTCGATTTCAATCTAATCTGTACATAATATACATGTGCATGCATAACAGATATCAACATTAAAAGTATTGAAACTTACCTCTCCTTCGGTATTCGTTAAAGTCCATTGTTGAAGTCCTAAAATTTTTTCAAATTGATCAAAGTTGAAATCGATGTGTCAAAACAGTTCGTTGTCGCCAAAAATATTTTGAAATTGCTTTCGTATCGATTGAAACAATATTATGAAACTAAAGGTTTTTACATGTGTTATCAATATTTTCACAAAATGCGAGTAGTTTACATATCAGCACTATAAATACAAAGACTGATGGTTTTCAAACAAACTTAGAAAGGCTTTTTCCTGTCCCAGCAGTCTCTATCGTACTTTCTGAGTTTCTGTAACGAGTTCTAAGAATCGCCTAAAGTTTTCAAACTTGAGAATTGAGTTTTAAATGACACTTTGTCGGACGATGTAGAATATTATTGGTAAATCAAATCCGTGGGCATCTGTCAATCATTATACATTATCGATTCTGATTTGTTTGATGGTAGGTGGGCGGTCTCTTAATTTCTTAATAATCTAATTGTGTGATATTGGAAAGACATTGTATATATCTAATATTTTCTTTTTGTTGGACACCAATTAATAATGATATTAAATATTTTATACCTGGTTTAAATGTAGTACCAAAAGGATCACTAGCACACAAATCGATACAGCTAAACCAATATCTAGACGTGAACCCATGGAATGAAGCTTCTGATACTTATTCAAAGGGGCAATATGCAAAAACGAAATTTACCGTTCATTACCGAGTCAGATTCAGCTTACGGAAACTGCCACAAATTGCCGAATGAAATTTATGAAAACTTTACACAAAAATCAAGAGAAACAAGTCCCTTAGCTTATCTGAAGATTTTAACTAAAAAAATCATGAAATTTTAAAACACCAAAACTATTCTAAAAAATTTTTTTCAAAAAAGCAGAATGTCCCTTTAAGAAATCGGGAAGAATTGATGTTAGGTTCTTGAGAGGTTCACGTCAAATATCGTGAACCATTATTTACGACTTTTTTTTATAAAGGACGAAATTTTAACATATTTTAACTGCCACTTTAAAGTACATCCGTCACGTTTTTTTCGGATAAGCATACCTCATCAGGAGAGCTTAATTGATCATGGGAGCTGACATTCCAAATTTGGACTTTAAGCTGATGATTCAAAGTTAGTGATCTCACTGAACAGAAGAGGGAAATCGTCAACGAGAATATTCTACAGTATGAAGACCATCAGCTCATATGGTGGTTCAGTCGATGCTATCGTGTCACACAATCTGCCAGCTTGCATTACACGCGTTTCGAATGTATAGAAGGGAGATAACTCTTTTTAAATATAAAAGTACGGACAACATTATTGCAATATTTAAACCGTCAGACTTTACTATTGACCAAAATTAAAATCAAATGCCACAAGCAAAGATGCGAGAGCATTCAGCTAACAAGTTAAAAAGGCGTGGTTCGCAATTTTTGGAGGTCAATCGTACCTTGGTCTAGAAAGAGGATTGTGCAGCTTAGGTACTCGGTTTTACAGTCTTCACAGCTTACTCTAGAAATTTTCACCGTCTCAGCCATGCGTATCCATAATTATCCGTGTTTCAAAGTTAAAAAGACGACTCGCTTTGTTTAAGGCTCTCCATTTTGTAGAACGGTTAATATCACAGTAACCTGCGACGGAAGATGTCAAGTTGTCAGAACTATATCAATAAGACAATTTTCGGATACCCAATTTTCAGAGAGAAGATGAGCTTGTGATATGGAAAAGGGTTATGGGACAGAAAAACGAGCCACATGTGTTACAGACAGTGCTTAAAGATGGGTTTCCTCATTTTTTAGTGTCAAATTAAGCAAACTTTTTGATGAATTGGTGTTTCTAATGAATTATCATTATCATTATTCTTAATCATATCATTATGTTCTAATTGCATATAATTAAGAGTTTTAACCAATCTTAAATGTCCATATATGTAGAGTCTGGATAAACAAAAAAAGACTTATTGATCTTTCTTGATCGGGTCACTCATTGGAATTCTGGTGGTAATTCTCTTCTAATTTAGCTAATTATAAATTAATCATGGACATGTGAGACAAACTGATATTTTTCCAAGTCATTAGAACACATCTACTTTCTATTCATATAAGTATTAGCATTTTCATTTTCATAAATGAAAATAAGGGAACCCATCTTTAAGATCCATCTACAGTCAGAGATCTAAAAAGCGTAAACCCATTAAATGTCATTAACATTTCCCAGCACCTAAAAGCGCCTGTAAGATACTCTGCAGTAACGGTAGTTGATTGTGGCGTTTATTAACTAGACCTTTGCACAATTATAATCTACTGATGGGAATAGATTTTAGGGATAAGAGTAAGAGTCAGAAAAGCCTTATATTAACATGTATTCAAATCGGCATATTTGTACACGCATCGCATTCAACTTTATGTTAGCGCATTAAATTATATTGTTCGGAAATTTCCAAACAATATACTATTTATTACTCTGATAGTTATTTTTACTACTTTGGTAGTTAATTTGTTACTACTCTGACAGTAAGTTAATTGTTACTACTTTGACAGTTAATGGTTACTACTCTGACAGTTAGTTAATGGTTTTCTACTTTGACAGTTAATGGTTACTACTCTGACAGTAAGTTAATGGTTACTTTGAATGTTTATGGTTACTACTCTGAAAGTATAGGGCGGTTACTCTGGTAATTAAAAAGTTGTGACTGGTTGCTTCGGATTATGTTTGTGTGTCATCCTATTTAACTCGATGTAGCGCTCATTCAGTTTATATTTCTGGTAGTGTTTATCGAATGAAAGTTGGCGAGAATCATGTTTCAGCGAAACATGGCATGTATGTTACATATTTGATTAAATTTGTCTGAGGCGTAGTTAAGTGTTGTGGTTTTTTCAGGATACTACCAAACATACACAGAGGCAATGTGGTTCCGTTTACCGCATCATTCTAGTATTTTGGTTGGTTTTGAAATAATCAGTTCACTGCCTTGGATCCGCAAGGTTTTGGAAAGGAATCCGAACAAAATTACAGAATCACTTTTGCTTAATTCAAAGAATATCAGATACAGCAAAATCAAAAAAATTGTTTTATCTTACGATTTGTTTTGTAAATATTAACACAGTATGAAATACCTGAATATCAACTTCTCTCGTATGAAAACGTCGCTTCTTTTATTTCAATGATTTAATTGAGACACAAGATAATATATAAACTGAGACACAAGTTTTTTTGTTGAAATATTTTTATAATCTTAAAACATCAATAATCACAATTAACCAACACGATAATAAAATCATACTGAAAAAAAAATAATCCAAATTTGTAATTTTAAAACTATTGTCACCGTTTAAAATTCTTTATTGTCTTATTTTTCCATTTATGACTGGGCCCAAATTTTGCAAAAAAAATCCCAGAAACCATTCACCATGCACACAGCAAGTACAATCCAACCACAAGATGTAAAACTTAACGAAGGCTGTTGGTCTTGGTTGAGATGAAATTAATACGTGAACTTATTGGAGTAAGCAATTTCAAGGCGAATTCTGACATCACATCAGTAAGAAGGGAGATAACTATGTATGCAATTGTCAACTTAATGAGGAAATGCAAACGGGTGGACGAACAAGAGACAGACGAAAAAGGAAGGGAAACAGATATAGAGAGATGAGACGTAAAACTGTAAAAAATGAACTTTTATAAGTTGCAAAGCATCTGTCACTGTCCAGTTTCAAATGATTCACACTACTAATATTTATCAACTAAAATCATGTGACTCCATTTTTCGCCACGTTCGTCGCAGTAAAAAGTCAGGGACTCTGCCTGCTTGCCATCATTACTAATCATTTAATTGACATGAAATCATTTTTAAAAATTTTGTCATAATTAGGCAACATGTGGCAAGTTTTGTCAATTAATAAAATTTCAAATTTTTCAGACATTAAAGAATACAGAAATCGTCTGGCAAGGTCTTTGTTGTATAATCACTTAAAGGGACAGATTCGCTATTTTCGGGGGTTGATTTGGATTTTGAATATAGCCTAAGTACTGAAGTACTGAAAATGTACAAAAATTTCATATTGAATTCCATCAAATATACCCCAACTTTGTATTTATATACATGTCTTTCAGATATATATAATGTATACCAGAATCTCAAGAAATGACAAGAGCTGTGAACACAAATAACTGATTAGTTCATTATAGCTAAAAAAACAAAACAAATTCCGTTTCTATGACTATGGTAAAATCGGTCAAAAAATGATGAACATGTCCCTTGAAGCCGGAAAATTGTCATTATTCATTTATAACGTATTTTGATTTTCGGTTTATCTAAAATTATGAATACTGAAATTGAATTCTATTACGGTGATCTAGGTGATCGCCACAAAAATTGTTGAGATGGAGATCTTAATTCTTCAGCAAGCTTCTGTAAATCTCTTTGCCATCTACATCTACCAGTCCGTTATATAAGAAACGGAGGCAATATGAACTTTAGCAGTCAACCATCCAAGTTTGTTAAAAGGCGCATGCAAAAATTAGCACGTCAATGTTTTCATCTTTGTGGAGACTTTCAGCCATAGAAATATCATAATTCCCTCAACATACCACACATAAGAAGAAACAAGCCCACTTTATGATAAATTTAAAATATTTTCACATACCATTGACTAAAACAAAATATTACTGTGTTAGTCTTCAACTTATAATATCACCTTTCTTTTGAATATTCTGTTTAAGCTTGGCTTTGGCTTGGTTAATAGGATTTTGATCGAAGATGTCTTTTTCGCGCGCTTTCCAAAAGTTGGAATTCGCTTTTATATGCAATGTATTTTCTTTAACTTGTGGGTCTGGGGTTCCATAATTCGGAGGATTAGCATTTGGATCATATCCCAACACACGTAACATTGGCGCTATATTAGCCATGTCCTTTACGAGGTCTTCTGGAAATTGTCCTACCCACTTTGATAAAGCTTGCACATTAACAGGTTTGATTACTTGATCTGTGGACTGTTCTGTTTTGGATAAAGAAATTCCACCAGGTTTGCCAATAAAGTCTTCATGATGTAGCACTGATTCGTTCCAGGGTATATGTAAAAATTTCAATATTCTGTGCATCCATATTTCTGGATGAAGCACCATTTGTTCATAATATACGGGCATACATACACTTGACCCCACTCGTATACACTGGGAATACATTGTGTCAACTGTCTGGTTCCATCTCTGTAGGCATTTCTTGGGGTTTTTAAGGTCAAAACCTGATATTGTGACTTTCCGACTAATAATGGAGTTCACTACAGCTCGACCATCTCTGATCATAAATAGGAATTTGGCATTAGGAAATATGTGATGCAGATATATAGTGGATTTTAAAGTAAAGGGGTCTTTGTTACACAAATGCTTTGCGGCTGTTCCATGTTTGGCAATTATTTCCAAGATAAAACTTTGAATCGCAGAATCCATTATTTCACTGGTGATTCCCGCTTCTGCAAGTCTCATTTTCTCCGTCGCAGAACGTTCCATTTGCATCCTCATACCGAGGATTGCAGGAATAATACGCGTTTCCTCTCCACAACGGATCTCCGGATGAGCATCAAGTAGTGCTCGCATCAAGGTTGTTCCACTCCGAGGAACTCCTCCAATAAATATTAAGGGCATAAATTCATCATATGGAATAGCTCTTTGGTCCGAATCATAGACATATCTCGTCCGTTCTTTTGGGACAATGTAGAGTTTTGGACCACTCTCACAAGGGTAGGCAAGGAATAGCATGTACATCAAAACACATAACGCAATGCACGTAAATAACAATCTTTTAGACGAACTTGAGCGGAATAAACCCATTGTATCCATCAACTTCAAAATAGAATAAGGGAAAGTGAAAATCTAGTCAAACAAACAAACTAACACTGATTACACACTAAAAACGAAGTCACGATTTATGATATAAAATCCGAATTAAAATATATATATTTAGTTGCATATCCTTCATTTATCGATTAAAAGCTCGTATTTTAAGCGGTGAAATATATTCCAACGCCTACACGAAACTAATGGTACAAATTCATTAATCTGTTAACGCGCTTCAGGAGACAACCCTTTGATACTGGTTAAAACCTTTGGTGAACTTAACTAATGTATAAGAAGCTAAAAAAGTAAGTTCATGGGCGAAATGCGTTAAAATATCTCTACCGGTAAGAATGAAACTTTATATTATGATGTAGATGCTTCTGTCTTCGATTTCTCGCAAACAGGAGCGGGGTGATTCTGAGTATTTAAGATAGCTTGCCAGGAAAGGTAATATACGCCCACTGGCATCTTTGATTTTAAATAAAAATATGACAGAGCAAGGGCAATAACTCATACTAAATATTTTTCAATTCTTCTGATTTTCAATAGGGTTCATCCTTGGGTGATAACAAACATTCACACCAAGTTTCGTCAAAATCCATCAAGAATTGTCCCTTGTAGAGTGTTTACAAGCTAAAACTTTAATGCATTTTCAAGAACAAGGGCAATGACTCATACTAAATATTTTTCAATTCTTCGGATTTTCAATAAGGTTCTTCCTTGGGTGATTATGAACACTCACACCAAGTTTCGTCAAAATCTGTCAAGAATTGTGCCTTCTAGAGTGTTTACGAGCTAAAAATTGAACACGTTTTCAAGAACAAGGGCAATAACCCATACTAAATATTTTACGATTCTTCTGATTTTCAATAGGGTTTATCCTTGGTTGATAACAAACACTCATGCCAAGTTCCGTCAAAATCCATCAAGAGTTCTGGCTTCTAGAGTGTTTAGGAGCAAAGAATTGAACGCGTTTTCAAGAACAAGGGCTTCTGATTTTCAATAGGGTTCATCCTTGGGTGATTACGAACACTCATACCAAGTTTTGTCAAAATCCGACAAGAATTGTGTCTTGAAGAGTGTTTACAAGCAATTGTAGACGGACGGACGGACATGAGTGACGACAATATAAGCCCCCCATTTCATGTGGGCGTATAAAAATGACTTCATACTTATGTGTATCATTCTAGAAGGCACAATTTTTGACGGATTTTGATGCAACTTGGTGTGAATGTTCGTAATCACCCAAGGATGAACCCCATTGAAAATCAGAAGAATTTAGCTCTTAAACAATAAAAGGCATGATTCTTGCTGGATTTTGACAAAACTTTTATCATTTTTTTTTATTATTCAATCCAGCACTGAAGATTGAATATTTGCCTTCTGGAGATTTCACGAGCCAAAAATTGAACACCTTTTCAACACGGGCAATAACTCATACACAATATTATTCAGTATCGCCCTAAAGAAATGTATGACTGAAGGTTGAATATTTCATACTGGTGATTTTTACTGTTCTGCTAAATATTTTTATTCAAAATCAAAGCTGCCAGTGGGCGTATATTACCTTGCCTGGCAAGCTATCTTTTCAAATGTTACGACGCTGTGCACTGATTGAGTTTGTATTAACAACAAAGAATATATAAAAAAAGGGGTAAGACTACTATAATTGACATAAAACAATTCTCATTCCTCACGAAAACATTTTACGAAGATGGGTTTTCGCTATCAATCATCATATATCAGTTTTTAGTGAAGCAAATAGCAAATCTCCTTGGCTAACATATTAGTTAATATTACCTAAAACGGCTCAAGTTGTTCACATTTGCATAACAGATAATATATATAAAATATAAAGATAAAACCTATGAAATATGGGTTAGTTTTCATTTCATTATACCCGATATCAGACGTCAGACTGGCAATTGGAACATGATGCCTCATAAATGATATTTAGCTTAAAGATGGGTTCCCTTATTTTCATTTATGAAAATGGAAATGCAAATACTTATATGAATAGAAAGTAGAGGTGTTCTAATGACTAATGATGGTATTGTATCATATAGCCTAACTTTGACATTATAAATGCTTTCAGAACAAAAAAAAAAAAGAAAAGAAACTTCAAATAATAAAAATACCTCTCTTTTAACTAATAATCAATGAGAACCTGAAAAAGAATATGTTTAAGGAAAAAAGAAGACGACAATAAATGTATATATTTTTTTCACATATGCAGGAAAGGAAACGTATGAAATTTATCATATCAACGACAAAAATCCTAATTTTGCTAGTCTTAGTCCGAAACACAAATGGAAATAGGTTTAATATAACAATCTTGTGAGAGTCGATCTCGAAAATATGGTCGTTTTTTTTTATCCTTGTAGCTATAGTTGATACCTGTAAGGCATTCTTTGAAATAATTTCTTATAAAAATGGTATTTGATACTTGAACAACATAAATCCAAAAATGTTTGCACTAATTGCAATAACAAATCATCCAGTCTATGTTTTTAGAGTGAAATGTAAAATTTTAGTAAAATCAATTCATACTCTGGACAAACTCGTGGTCTAAATATTTAAATAGTATGAGTGACCGATCAAGAAAGGTCAAAAAGTCTTTTTTTGTTTATCCAGACTGTATATACATGGACATTTATGATTGGTTAAAATCTCCTTATTATATGCAATAAGAACATAATGCTATGATTAAGGGGTGGATTAAGAATACATGATGATTCATTAGAAACATCAATTATTCTAATAGGTTGCTTAAGTATAGTAAGTATAGAATACTATTTCTGTTTCAACTAAGAGAATTGTGAAGATATCGATAATAGCGGATTATTTGACACAATACCTAATTTTGATCAGGCTAATCCTTATCACGTGCCATATAAGGAACATATACTTTCATGTTATAAATCAATCATTTTTTGAGATATCTGTGGACTACAAGAATCTTTCTTTTCAAATCTTATTGTAAATTACACTCTGACAGCATATACATCATATACTTTGCCAGGTGAAAGTGTCAGTGTTGCGCAATCCATAAGGACGTAATTAACTTTATAAAAAAACCTGAAATTTTATAATATTTCCCCGTCCAGATAGTTTGCTTAATTTGCTTAGTCCTCCAATTGGAAATGAAAATATAGTAGATCACGTCAAAATACGCTCATGCACTTCGGCAAGCGGTTGGTAAAACGGAAGAACTTTCTCACTTAATCTTCGGTTTTGTCATATATCTATCCAGTGGCGTATTATGGGGTGGGCTAAGCGATTGTTGCAAGTAAAGGTTTCGATAAAAATTGTGGCTGTGCGGAAAAGCGTCAAAGCGATTGCCACACGCGATGTTTTCATGGTCGCAAGGCGGCAACACCGATATATCCCATCAGAGAGCGACTGTTCATCACATGGTCTACAGAACCTGACCCCAATTTGAAAAAATAGTCAAGTGACCCGAAAAAGAGGGGCACATAATATTCGCGTTCATTCTGCGTTAAATTACGTTATGATGCGATAACTGCTCTGGGAATTCGTCTGTGGTTTGGTCCTAACTGCATGAAAGAGTAATTCGGTGTTGTTTCGCGACATTTAACTCAAACCTCTCGAGAACTCAACATTAATATTACCACTATTCTAAGAAACAAAAAAAAAAAAAAAAAAAAAAAAAGAAAGAAAATTAAATATAACTTATCCCACGTTAAAAAATTTATATAAATTTATAGGCGAAACCAAAGATTCTAAATCCAACACCACAATGGTCAGCTTCGAAATGTGTCCTTAATATGTGGCTTGACGAGATGTTCTAAGGTAAAAAGACAAATCTTTCAACGATTGATAGGAGAATTCATGCACAGTTTTGCTATAACATTACCGAGCGAACAAGGTGCTACGTAACACAAATTCTATTTAGAAATGCTTGGCGAATTTTGAAATTCCATAATAAAATCAATAGATCATTTATAAATTCAATACATATACTATGTAATAAATACTGGCAAGCTACATGAAATCATAGACAAAGGCGCAATTATACGGGTTCCTATCTTGATCGTCGTGTGAAGTCCGATGACCCTGATATGCCTGAATGGTGTGAAAGAATTTTAAAACAGTTCTATACTCTCAGTCTCCAGCGAGTCTCTCGGCTGTGGTATTGAGCACATCTGTTCCCGTAAAGCTGTACAAGAGCACTTGCGAAACTTCCATGCGGGACAAACATAGTCTGAAAACTATGCTTTTTGTGATTCACGGCCTTTTCCCACCATTTCCGGCCTTGTATTAGAGAGCTGTAACTAAAAAAAAAATATAAAGTTTATTATCTATAACAAAATATGTTTATTAACCATAAAACCTTCTTATTTTAAATTATTATTGATTAGAACACCAACATATGTTTCAAATATATGCAAATTCGGTCATAAATTGTGTATCATGTAAAGTTTTAAAACTCAATAGTTAAAATGCAGCTGTCCTTGAAAAAAATTTCTCTCAGTGCACACTTTATGGCATTGACCGTCTTTACCAGCCAAATTAGGTGCAGAAAGAGCACTTATGATAGAATTTTCAAAATTCACAAAGCATTTTCTGAATAAAATTTGTGCTACCAAGCACAAGCCGCTACTGCTACAGATCTATTGTTTAAATAAAAAATACATCAAAGCAAATGCCGTATTTCAATTAAAATCACTGATGTAATTATATGGGTTCTGATCTTGATCGGCATGTGAAAGTCCGATGATCTTGTATAAGTCTTCTCTCATTATTCCAGTCGACCCAGATGTTAATACAACTCAGGCGGAACGTCTGAAATCAAAAAGAGCGCTCACCGAAACTAGGCCAAGAACAAACAGACCGAGCTTGGTTATACTCAGCGTAATGAAAACAAAAACACAAACTTTTAGGCAAAAAAACGAACATTGAATCATATAGTGAAATATCAAAATGTGTATATAGAAATCCTCAAATCACCTCTCGCCACTATGAACCACAAAAATTCTTCGAGACTCTACTTGAACAAATTTACAGCTTCCAAAACATGAGTGATATTCAAATATGCTGAGATTTTAACTGTCAAAAGCGGTGACGCTTCAGATACAATAGATGGTGTAGACGGAATAATGCCACGGGAGGTTATTGATGTTCGAGGAAATCACTACGGTGATCTTTTTTATAGACTTCCTTACTGTCTCAAATCTTGTAATGCTAAATGGCAGAATCGGATCGCAGGACTTTACAAATATATCAACATTAGGTAGATCAGTTGTTGATTATGTATGTGTGCCCCACGAAGATTTAGATAGCATAAAGTCGTTCACAGTACTTACTATGTCGGACATAATCGATATCACTAAATACCACCCAGATTCAACACCAGATCACTCTTTGCTCTTATGGGAAATTGGGCTACATCCGACAAGATAATTGAACCCGCATGCGAAACTTTTCAACAACTCCGTAGGACTTTTTAAGTAACCAAGAATGTTTAGACAGAGTGAAAGACACAATCAAGGCTATGGAACGTGAGCTTGATCTACATTATAACGTAAATGGTGCTTATAGTGAATTCCAAACCTAATTAATGAAGAAATGTTACTTAGAATTGTGAAAAATGTTGTGACTAATAAAAAGTGTAATAATATCCTACGCTCCAAGCGCAATGGGATAGTATGGGTCGGTGCGAGAGAGATTGGCTTAAAGAAAAAAAAAACATTGCAACAAAAGACACCTTAAAGAAAAAGACTGCCACGAAAGAAAACGGTTTGATACTAACCTAAGGAAACACAAGCGGATTTACCAAATTAATCAAAAAGATGAACTCAACAACGCGTACAAATGTGATAGAACTGAATTTTGGAACAAAATAGGGAGATTAGGGATTGTGAATGATAGGAACTCAAAATTCCCCAAAACTATTAAAGGCAAAGACGGTCAAATTGTTTATGATGAGAACAGAGTGCTTAATATTTGGAAATCGGAATTTGCAGAGTTACAAAGTGATACAGCGAGTTATGTTCATAGTGACGTCACGTTATTAGATACCGTAATCATGATGACAGTAGTAATATTAATCAACCTATAACATTCGAAGAAATTACTAAAGCCATCAGAGCGTTAAAAACCAAGAATTCCTTTGGCATTGATGGAATCCCCTCTTCAGTGTTAAAAAATGAAGCCACCTCTAAAATTTTACACAAACTTTGCAACGCATGTTTCGAACTTGGGGCAGTACCAGATGACTGGGCTAAAAGTGTTATTCAACCAATTTTCAAACAAGGAAGTGATGATACGCTCAATCATTCGAACTATAAAGGCATTTCTGTTATTTCAGTTCCAAATAAAATATATTGTAACATTCTTAATAACAGGATAAGTAGCTGGCTCGAAAATAACAACTTATTATCGGATTTCCAAAATGGGTTCCGTAAGAGTAGAAGTTGTGCTGACCACGTTTTCTCTCTTTATAACATTATAAACGAACGCAAGATCTCTCGTAAATCAACTTTTGTTTGCTATGTTGACTTCCGTAAATGTTTCGACGCCATCCTATGGCATAAATTGAGTAACTTGGGTCTAAATGGCAAAATATTAATGCAGTAAAATCATTATATTTTAACACCACAAGTGCCGTGAAAATAAACAATAAGCTTTCCGAATGGTTCCCGGAGTAAAACAAGGTTGCCTTATATTCCCTACACTTTGAGAATGAAATTCTTCTTAGGAGTTCGCAAATTAAAACCAAATACTGCAAGTAGGGGTGACATGGGGTGGCTTTCATGTTTGTCGAAACAAAAAACTGAATGCATTAGATTGTTATGCAAGTTGTACAGAGCGAACCCAAACAGGCACATTTTTCTTATTCTTAGGTTACTTTCAATTAATAGAATTAGCGCTACCCTGCCGCCGATTTTGCTTTGTTGCATCAGCATTTGACTAAGTGGCCCATCAGAAAAAAATATGGAAAATATGCAAAAGGAAAGTTGAAATTAAAAAAAGACCAACTTAGATTTTACAATCAGATTTTTAAAAAATGTCATCTGCATATACATATTTACAATCTTTTGCATTTTTCAAGATGGTAGCTTCTGCCTTTTTCTGTCTTTTGGTCAATACTGGAAAGCTGTAACTAGTAATAAAGTTTATTACCTATAACAAAAATGTGTTTATTAACCATGAAACGTTTTAATTTTAAATCACTATTGATTAAAACACCTACATATGTTTCAGATATACATTTAAATTAGGTGATAAATTGCGTATCAATAAAAGTTTTATATACTATAAATCAATAATAAGAATGCAGCTGTCTTAGCAAAACTTCCTTCATTGCACACTACATGGCATTGCCTGTCTTTACTAGCATAATTTGGTGTAGAAGAGCGGGATGTAAAACTCAATTCCATTCATTTCATTTCTAAAAGAAATTGTTGTTTCTTTCAGACAGTTGACCTCTTTGCATTATTTACTGTAATGTTTCAATATTTGTTTAAAAATTGTCAGTATCATGAAGATCAAACATAGTTATCACCAAAACCTGTTAAAGCTAATCACCTACTTCCTGTACAGATATAGTCTATTTTGTAACTTAAACAATATTTTAAGGTACAAAGTGTCGCGGCTAAAGGTATGCCCAGTGATAACTCCTTTGCTTTGATATTGACGAATTTATTTGGTACTCGTTAGACATTCAATAACTAAACAATACTTGAAAGGGTTTCTGTAATGATACAAATATTACTTGTTAATAAAGATATTAAAATGAATTATTGTGTGTTTACAATCATGAAAAATGCAAATAAACTGACAGCTTATGCTAGACTGCTGAAGTTGATAATGTAGGACGCTGGGTGATGTAATGGCACTAATTATCCACGCAAGATGTCCAGTCCAGAACTTCTTGGAATTTATCACAAGCAAAGTGATTTATGTCACTTATAGAGAGCCATTAAAGGATGGGGCCTTAACAATTCACTTCAGAATGCAAACCTTACTATAATACTACGTAATAAACAGTGAAACAAGTTCAACGTTAATAAAAACAATACAGTAGCTTACAAACACGTTGAACATCCGTCATCCAAATCAACTTTTCGGCTTATTACAAACAAGATATTCGAGAATGCTGGTTTCTTTTGGTGTCTAAGCAACCATAATAATAATATACACTAAATAAGTATGAGTTGCAGCCTTCATCTAAATTGAAATTAGGAAACTTATAAAACTTTTTCCAACAACATCCGCTGTTTTCGAGGTTATCCAGACTGAACTTACTATAGGAACTGACTTTAACAATTATGCTTGATTAACAAGACACTCAATGTAATGCAAATGGGGAAGCTTAGACCTATGAAGTTAATTACTGGTACAAAACATTCAAATCATAGGTTTTCGAACCAACACAAAGTACATTTTTAGTTGCACAATATGTCTTATATTAAACATAACAAAACTATGACTCAAGTTTGGCATCTAAGGCAGTGTAGCATGAATTCAACAATATTATTGTTCTTAAAATATCTTACTTTTCATAGAAAGAATTTATTTTTTTGAGTTCTCTATTTAATTAAATATTCACAGCTTTAATAACATATTTCATTTCGGCCACCTGTGCCAAATTTAAATCTGACCTCTGGTTCAATTATCTATTGCTCTGTGACCCAGGCCGGTGCTTTCATTGTGACTCATCTCATTACACCCTAACACCAAAAAACATGAAAGTTAGAAGATAGACAGTTAAATATTGCTAGCAGAGAGTTGAGATTGAATAATATTGGAATGTTAGAAGACATTGTATATATCTAATATTTTCTATTCGTTGGACACCAATTAATAATGATATTAAATATTTTATACCTGATTTAAATGTAGACAGGATCAATAGCACACAAATCGATACAGCTAAACCAATATCTAGACGTGAACCCATGGAATGAAGTTTCTGATACTTATTCAAAGGAGCGATATGCAAAAATAAAAAAAAAATGAATTATACGAGAACATATTTCTAAAATATGCTATGTGTTTAAAGGAAAACAAACGCCAATCGTTTAGAAATATGTCGTCTACTAATCCTAAATGATTCAACTAAAACTATAGAACTATAAATGCAAAAATTAAAAATAGTCTCAACTGTTTTTCTTTTAACAATTAACACACCCTGTCTTGTAAACCCGTTTAAAACAAATAAGGATGATTAAGTAGATACATAGGACTTTAAAGGGTTAACCCTTTAAATTGTTTAGGCGTTCTTACTGCAAAATATTTAAATAATAATTTCAGATAAGGAGCACAATTCTCCAAAATTTGTTTGATAGTTGCCATTAATTCGAGTAATTTGTCAGAATTATCTCCCAAAGTCTTAATTTAAGGACTATATTTAGGATCACTTGACAAATCACTGCTAAATACCGGAAGTAAAGAGTCTCGCATATGAAGACACAACGAAATTCACCGTTCATTACCGAGTCAGATTCAGCTAACGGAAACTGCCGAGAATTGGCGAATGAAATTTATGAAAACTTAATACAAAAATCAAGTCCCTTAGCTTATTAGAAGGTTTTTACTAAAAGAATTCTGAAATTTTAAAACACCAAAGCTATTTAAAAGATTTACGTTAACTTTTGAAGTTCGTTAAGTTGCTTACTTAATTAGTTAGTACAATTATTTCTTAATTAACCCTTTTAAACAAATTAAGTTTGATCAAGTAGATATAAATAGCCTATAGCATAGAAATTTTTTTTTAAAAAAGCAGAATGTCCCTTTAAGAATTGGGGAAGAATTGATGTTAGGTTCTTGAGAGGTTCTCGTCAAATATCGTGAACTATTATTTACGACGTTTTTATAAAGGACGAAATTTTAATACATTTTAACTGCCACTTTAAAGTATATCCGACACGTTTTTTTTCGGATAAGCATCCCTCATCAGGAGAGCTTAATTGATCATGGGAGCTGACTTTCCAAATTTGAACTTCAAGCTGATGATTCAAAGTTAGTGAACAGAAGAGAGATATTGTCAACGAGAATATTCTACAGTATGAAGACCATCAGCTCATATGGTGGTTCAGTCGATGGCTGCCTACTACTATCGTGTCACACAATCTGTCAGCTTGCATTACATGCGTTTCGAATGTATAGAAGGGAGATAACTCTTTTGGAATATAAAAGTACGGACAGCAGTATTGCAATATTTAAACCGTCAGACTTTACTATTGACCAAAACTAAAATCAAATGCCACACGCAAAGATTCGAAAGCATTCAGATAACAAGTTAAAAAGGCGTGGTTTGAAAAGGGGATTGTGCAGCTAAGGTACTCGGTTTTATAGTCTTCACAGCTTACTCTAGAAATTTTCACCGTCTCAGCCATGAGTATCCATAATTATCCGTGTTTCAGAGTTAAAAATATGACTCGCTTTGTTTAAGGCGCTCCTTATTTTGTAGAACGGTAAATATCACAATAAGCTGCGACGGAAGATGTCAAGTTGTCCGAGCTATATCAACAAGACAATTTTCGGATACCCAATTTTCAGAGAGAAGATGAGCTTGTGATATGGAAAAGGCGTCTTGCGGATGGGACAGAAAAACGAGCCACATGTGTTACAGACTGTGCTTAAGATCCATCTACAGTCAGAGATCTAAAAAGCGTAGATCGATAAAATGTCATGAACATTTCCCAGCACCTAAAAGCGCCTGTAAGATACTCTGCAGTAACGGTAGTTAATTGTGGCGCTTATTAACTAGACCTTTGCACAATTATAATCTACTGATGGTAATAGATTTAGGGATAAGAGTAAGAGTCAGAAAAGCCTTAGATCAACCTGTATTTAAATCGGCATATTTGTACACGCATCGCATTCAACTTTATGTTAGCTCATTAAATTATATTGTTCGGAAATTTCCATCGAAGTAGGAGATTTCATTGTTTCCAATCAATATACTTTATACGTTTACTGTTTATATCCAACATAGGGAATCCCTTTTGAGACTGTATATAAAATGCAAACATTTTTTTTACATACAATAAAGGTTGTTACATTATTACAAAACAATATAAGGCATTAATGCTGACCCATTAGTCGACTATATTTCAATCTGAGAATAAAAACAATCTATTTACAATAATGTCCCTTAGTTATTTTGTAATTTACCACATAATGACTTGAAAGCTAGCATTATTTAAAACGATAGTATACAATTAATTCAACAAGTTTTATCCAGAATAGTCCGACTTTTAGACGAACTGATAGTTATCGTTACTGCTCCGGCTTCTATTGGTAGTTTAAGGTTACTACTCTGATAGTTAAAGGTTACTACTCTGATAGTTATTTGTTACTAATCTGAGAGTTATTTGTTACTACTCTGATAGTTATTTGTTAGTGCTTTGACAATTAATGGTTACTACTCTGACAGTAAGTTAATGGTTACTTCGGTTACTCTGGTAATTAAAAAGTTGTGACTGGTTGCTTCGGATTATGTTTGTGTGTCATCCTATTTAACTCGATGTAGCGCTCACTCAGTTTATATTTCTGGTAGTGTTTATCGAATGAATGTTTGCGAGAATCATGTTTCAGCGAAACATAGCAGGTATGTTATAAATATATTTATCGCCGTAGTTACGTGTTGGCTTCTTTCAGGATACTACCAAACATACACAGAGGCAATGTGGTTCCGTTTATTTCGAAATAATCAGTTTTAGAAACGAAACCGAATCACTTTTGCTCAATTCAAAGAATATCAGATAGAGCAAAATCAATTAAAGAAAGTTCGATTATCCTTGGTCGTCAAGATGTGTATGTATACGTGTACTGAATCTCACGTTTTTCATTCTTTATTTCATTTGATTATAATTCTGTAATTTATATTTTCAGTTATTCTTTGTTTGGCAACATTAATATCAGCTAACTTTCCATTCCCACTTATACGCAAAAAAGAATACGCAGGTATTCCACAGACTCACGCGAACAAAACATCGTGCTTGAAGTTTTCATGTGAAGGGTCTTGTTGGACTAATATTCAGGCGAATGGGAAACGTTGTAGTTGTACGGAAATCTGTTTAGAATGGAACAATTGTTGTGTAGATTTTCTAACCAATTGTAAGGGTATTCCAGAGCCAAGCATAACAGATTATTTGCCTCGGGAGATAGACAAAACTATGTTAGGCTTATTGAGATCTTTTGGTACATGCAACTACTACCACGGTCCAGGTTATACCAATGTCATTGGGAGGTGTCCCGAAGACACACCTCAAGAACTGAAGGATTCATGTCATGATCTGTCAACTCAAATGCCTCCCTTACGACACGAATCAGGCTCGCTGCTGAATTTTGCTAATGTGCATTGTGCTTTATGTCATGGCTTCAATATTTCGGACCTGATTGTGTGGGAATTTGATTTTCTTTGTGATAAGGAATATACAGGAGATGTAAAAACTATAACGGATAGATGCACCAAGACGTACCCTGGTATCAAACGAATAGAGCAATTAATGTGTTTCCCGGTGTGGAATCGCACAGATTTGTTCAAACCAGATTCTAATTCATTGTGTGAACACTATATTCGTCCCATCGTGTTGAAGGGTGTCATATACAAGAACATTGATTGTGCTAAGACAGAACTGACCAATGCTTCAGCCTCTACGACATTTGAATGCTTAGACGTTGATGCAAATTTCATATTTGGAGGTAACATTAGAGTTCTTTTTGATTTTAGACGCAACTCTGTTCGAATAAGAGATTCGATTTCATTTAACTTATGTATAAGTTCTCAAATCTACGACCCATATTTCATGATTTGTAGGGAGGTCGTTTGTCCTCAAGATCATTACGCACATCTTGGCCGATGTTACCGAAATCAAACCATCTTCATCGACGCTCAAGACCAACCATTTCCTTTTCTAAACCAATCAACTAAGATAAAGTTTTCGTATCATTTTGTGTTCGCAAACCTAGCAAAGAATTTTCTTGGGCACGAGGGCATGACTTTGGTAAACATAACAGAAGAGTTGACTGATCCAAACACACCGTTGCTGTGCAGGTTCAGCCTTCCACGTACCACAAGCACCTTCAAGACCTTTAATGTGGTGGCAGAAATTTTGTTAACAACATTAGATGACAACCTTGATTTACTAATTTCTTCATTGGCTCAAGATAAATGCTTTTCGAGAATCACTTTATCAAACACTGATTCTCTTCTTGATGCTGATATCTGTCCGAACGGTAACCTACAGAGGTACACTAACGTCCCTACGGAAATACTAGGGTATCAAAGGTATGCTATTGTGGAAAAAGAACAACAGAAAGTGTTATATTATTTCCATAGTATCGGATTTAAAATCAGTGTGAGTAAGTATCTCTCTACGGAATTGGTGGATGAAATATATGTTTGTGTAACGAAAAAGTCCAAGCATAACCTTACTTGTCCTATCGTGACGTATAAGGCCGGAGAATACATACACAGGAATGCTTCAATTGAAATTACAAAGGTTGGGAAAATGATACCAAAAGATCAGTTTGTCTTGATTGGAGATGATGCGCACGTTTGTTCATTTTATGATGGATTTAAACTAAACTTCTTTGATTATAACTATAATCAGCAACTCTTATCTTTAATAATTACATGTATCTCCACACTTTGCTTGAGCTTATCGCTGTTCATTTATATCCGTTATAAAGAGATGCGGACTTTGGGAGGAAAGCTTAATGCGTCTTTGTGTTTTTGGTTGCTTTTGGGCCAGGGAATTTTACAAGTGGACTCTGAATTAGAAAACCTATGTCAAATTCTTGCAGCTGTATGCCATTTTGCCTGGCTTTCAGCTTTTAGCACAATGACCGCCATAGCTGTTAATATGGCATTAACCTTTCACAAGACGAAACTATTAGATGAAACTGAACAAGAAGCTCGATATAAAAGATTACTTTGTATCTCTTTCTTAGCTCCCTCAACTATTGTAGCAATTTGCACTGGATTGGATTTTGGAAATACAAATGATAGTTGGAGGGTTGGTTACGGAAAAGGTGTTTGTACATGGATGTTCAATAGCATTGGAATAATTGTTGCTTTTTATGTTCCGGTCTGCATCTCATTATTGGTCAACATCGTCAGCTTCATAATAACATTGTGTGGAATTGAACGAAGTAGCATATCATCAACTGTAACCAACTTGGAAAATCACCGCCCACACAGGCAACGATGCTTGATCTATACAAAACTTTCATTCATTATGGGACTCACTTGGATCTTCGGCATTGTTGGAGCTATTGTTCATAATGAAATCCTTTGGTACGTTTTCATCATCTTCAATGGTCTTCAAGGTTTCTTTATTTTCCTATCGTTTATTTGCAATCGTCGAACATTTAATATCATTGGATGCCTGTGTGCCGTAGAACGATCTTCAGTGTACGCTTCATCGCAAAGTTATAAGAACGCGAATCCAAAAAAGGATGTAAGTACGTAGAATGTCAAATCATCAACAAAAGAGCCAAGATTTCACATCAACGTGATCTTTGTCTCTTAATCTCGCTCAAAACTATTGCATATTGCCGTAACGACGATGCCACGCGATATATACATAAATTAACAATTATATAAGCAAAAAAGGTAATACTGTTGCATTTGGT
This sequence comes from Lottia gigantea, assembly GCF_000327385.1. Classification (NCBI taxonomy): domain Eukaryota; kingdom Metazoa; phylum Mollusca; class Gastropoda; family Lottiidae; genus Lottia; species Lottia gigantea. The sequence continues at coordinate 2,131,383 of NW_008709073.1, forward strand.
AATATACATATATATATACACGAATTTGTGTATGGTTCTTACGTCGAAATAAAACACACGAACTTAGTTCACAACCATTTAGAATCACTTCTTCGACTAAATAATTCGAATTTTTAAAAAGGCTACAATGTTTCAACAATTTCTAAACCTTTCAATGTGATTTGAAAACTAAGTTGAAATATTATAACCGACTATTATAAATTCGACTTATTAAATCGAAGAAAAAATTCAAAATGGCTGTGCTTAAGAATCATATGACGTATGACCCACTTTGTGTAATGTGTGTTACACAGTAATATAGTTCGCTTCATTACGTATTTTGATTTTTAATTAAATGCATGACTGATGTGGTTTGAATTTAATTACATGTATCTAAATGACGGCAATGCAATGCTGTCCTACATTAAAGGGATTGTAAAGAGGTTTTTGTAAAAAAAAAATTTGCGTATCGGGGAGACTGATAGCATAAATTTTCACCATTCCAATTTTAAAATCAGACGTCTGTGGTTCCTGCAATTCCACTAAACTAAGTGTTTTATGACGTCACCCCTTTAACACATAAATATGATATACCATTTTTTTTTCATACTGTATAAAACGGTTAAAAAACAAACGAGTGCATCGTATCTCTAATACAACCGATACCATTGCTTTTACCGTGATTCATTTTAACAGGTAATCCTCGTTTTATGAACCAAATATTCATGATGTCAAAAATTGTTTGAAAATTAACACACGTATGAAATACCTGAAAATCAACTCCTCTCGTATGAAAACGTCGCTTCTTTTAATTCAAGGATTTCTCAAGGCTATATAAACTGAGACAAAAGTTTTTTTGTTGAAATATTTTTATAATCTTAAAACATCAATTAACACAATTAACCAACACAAATAAAATCATACTGGAAAAAAAAAAATAACAAGAAGAACAAATTTGTAATTTTAAAACTATTGTCACCGTTTCAAATTCTTTATTGTCTTATTTTTCCATTATGAATGGGCCCAAAATTTTGCAAAAAAAAAACAAAAAACCCCAGAACCATTCGCCATGCCACACAGCAAGTACAATCCAACCACAAGATGTAAAACTTAACGAAGGCTGTGGGTCTTGGTTGAGTTAAAATAATACGTGAACTTAATGGATTAAGCAATTTCAAGACAAATTCTGACATTAGATCCTATTCTTTGAAAACTCGATTCGAATTGTGGAGTTGACTAATGTGTTGAAACTCCTGCAAGTCAAGTCTGACCCAGGCAGACAAAGGACTAAATTCTGTGAAAATGAAATATAAAGGAGCACAATATCAGTTGACTCTTGGGGTTCGGACAATTAATATATAAGATTTCTGTGGATTTCTAGAGTAAAAACTGTTCTTTGGTAAAAATAAAAAAAGAAGAAAATATGTCACAGTCATGTTTCATTCGATGCAGTTTGAAGATGGTGTCGGTTCCTATACATTTTGATTTAAAGCAAACTCCGCATATTCCAGTCAGTAAGAGAGAGATTGCAGTACACGAAAGAGAATCAAATCTAAAATGAGACGTTTTTTTCATGTCAACAATAGGAAAGAATACTACAACACCCTATACTTGGGTTGAAAACATAAGACAATATCGTACATTGTCGCTAAAGAAACATGCTAAAATTCATATCGCAATTGTACCGGTACTTAAAACAGTTAGATATGAGGCATTGGATACACGTTTTCGTGGGAAGACTTTGGCTTTATGCGTTCTGAAACGACTGATCTTCTACATGAGTATATGGCAACAAACTTTAACATACAAAAAATTAATATTAAATATAGCCACATTAGTACAAATCAAAAATTGACAAGACAAGAAAATTGAGTTGCAAACAAGCAATGAACGTTGCTGGCTATTAGCTAAGTTGTATGAAAATTTTAGTAATTGAAAACTTTAGGAGCTGCAGTAGCTTTAATATTTAGTAAGAAGGGAGATAACTATGTATGCAATTGTTGTCAACTTAATGAGGAAATGCAAACTGGTGGACGAACAAGAGACAGACGAAAAAGGAAGGATGAGACGCAAAACTGTAAAAAATGAACTTTTATAAGTTGCAAAGCATCTGTCACTGTCCGGTTTCAAATGATTCACACTACTAATATTTATCAACTAAAAAATACAGAAATCATCTGGCAAGGTCTTTGTTGTACAATCCCTTAAAGGGACAGATTCGCTATTTTCGGGGGTTGATTTGAATTTTGAATACTGAAATTGAACTGGTGCCCTTAAAATTGAATTCTATTAACATTCTAGGTGATCGCCACAAAAATTGTTGAGATGGAGATCTTAATTCTTCAGCAAGCCTCTGTAAATCTCTTTAACCATCTACATCTACCAGTTCGTTATATAAGAAACGGAGGCAATATGAACTTTAGCAGTCAACCATCCAAGTTTGTTAAAAGGCGCATACAGGAATTAGCACATAGAAATACCATAATTCCCTCAACATAACACTCATAAGAAGAAACAAGCCCACTTTATGGTAAATTTAAAATATTTTCACATACCATTGACTAAAACAAAATATTACTGTGTTAGTCTTCAACTTACAATATCACCATTCTTTTGAATATTCTGTTTAGGCTTGGCTTTGGCTTGGTTTATAGGATTTTGATCGAAGATGTCTTTTTCACGCGCTTTCCAAAAGTTGGAATTCGCTTTTATATGCAATGTATTTTCTTTAACTTGTGGATCTGGGGTTCCATAATCCGGAGGATTAGCATTTGGATCATATCCCAACACACGTAACATTGGCGCTATATTAGCCATGTCCTTTACGAGGTCTTCTGGAAATTGTCCTACCCACTTTGATAAAGCTTGCACATTAACAGGTTTGATTACTTGATCTGTGGACTTTTCAGTTTTGGATAAAGAAATTCCACCAGGTTTGCCTACAAAGTCTTCATGATGTAGCACTGATTCGTTCCAGGGTATATGTAAAAATTTCAATATTCTGTGCATCCATATTTCTGGATGAAGCACCATTTGTTCATAATACACGGGCATACATACACTGGACCCCACTCGTATACACTGGGAATACATTGTGTCAACTGCCTGGTTCCATCTCTGTAGGCATTTCTTGGGGTTTTTAAGGTCAAAACCTGATATTGTGACTTTCCGACTAATAACGGAGTTCACTACAGCTCGACCATCTCTGATCATAAATAGGAATTTGGCATTAGGAAATATGTGATGCAGATATATAGTGGATTTTAAAGTAAAGGGGTCTTTGTTACACAAATGCTTCGCGGCTGTTCCATGTTTGGCAATTATTTCCAAGATAAAACTTTGAACCGCAGAATCCATTATGTCACTGGTGATTCCCGCTTCTGCAAGTCTCTTTTTCTCCGTCGCAGAACGTTCCCATTGCGTCCTCATACCGAGGATTCTAGGAATAATACGAGTTTCCTCTCCACAACGGATCTCCGGGTGAGCATCAAGTAGTGCTCGCATCAAGGTTGTTCCACTTCGAGGAACTCCTCCAATAAATATTAAAGGCATAAATTCATCATACGGAATAGCTCTTTGGTCCGAATCATAGACATATCTCGTCCGTTCTTTTGGGACCATGTAGAGTTTTGGACCACTCTCACAAGGGTAGGCAAGGAATAGCATGTACATCAAAACACATAACGCAATACACGTAAATAGCAATCTTTTAGACGAACTTGAGCGGAATAAACCCATTGTATCCATTAGCTTCCAAATAGAAAAAATAGAACGTTAAAATCTAGTCAAACAAACGAACACTGATTACACACTAAAAACGAAGTCACGATTTATGATATAAAATCCGAATTAAAATATATATATTTAGTTGCATATCCTTCCTTTATCGATTAAAAGCTCGTATTTTAAGCGGTGAAATATATTCCAACGCGTACACGAGACCAATGGTACAAATACATTAATCTGTTAACGCGCTTCAAGAGACAACCACCTTGGTACTGGTTAAAACTTTTAGTGACGTTAACTAATGTAAGAAGCTAAAAAGTAAGTTCCATGGGCGAAATGCAATAAAATGTCTCTACTGGTAAGAATGAAATTTTATACTATGATGTAGATGCTTCTGTCTTTGATTTCTCGCAAACAGGGAAGCGGGGTGATTCCGAGTATTTAAAATGACTTCATATGTAAGGTTATAATATATACTAATCACAATTCTCACACCAACTGATTCACAGTAATTCCACGATTTGAAGATCACAATATTAGAGGATCATATACAATTCTGAATGTTCTCCTTTCAATGTGTGAAAAAACGGAAAAATGTGTCGACTAGAATATCACAAAAAAAAAAACGATCACAAGTTACATATAGCTAAACTATGGCCAAGCAATCAGGGCGAGTATCACAATTAAAACGAGTGTTAAAATAATATATTGTCTGGTACTTTGTCAATTATCAACACGACCAATCATTTTCCAATGAACCTCTTTTCCCCACTCTCTCGATACAAGCACGACAGGTTCACAGTAGACTCGAAACGAGTGTAAATAACATCGTGTTGCTGAACATCACAATTAAATAAATATGTATTTGACTATTAATAACCCACATCTGTCAACAACATTGTCATTTTTTTTCAAATGTTACGGCGCTGTGCACTGATCGAGTTTGTATTTATGACACAGAATAAATAAAATCATGGTCTTATTTTCACGTGTCCATTCTCTGCAAATAGAAGAATTTGGCATTTATAAAGGAATAGATACGTTCCCATCTTCACAATGTCATGTTATTTCGAACTGACATCATTAGGCATTTTGCTAGTATCACTGAAGTTTGAAAATGCAATGATTTGGTTGGATTGTACGCTATCGAATACAACCAATCAGTGCCCTCAACCTTCAAGTATGTAAACAATATGCATAATGTTAATATAGTTGCTGTCGGGGACCCTGATTGGCTATATCCGTTAGAGCACAATCCAATCAAATGCGTTTCTGATTCAAGAAAAGTGCCATAAAGGAATTGTTAAGAGGTTTTGTATGCGTATCTGGGACACTGGAAACCTCCTTACAATCCCTTTAAGAAGACATTGTGAAGATGAAGATTTCTCAAATCAAACCTAAATAGTTCGATAACATAGTACGTTAATGATTGTGTTGCCCTGACCTTAAACGCATACTCAATACAGGACTAATCAGTCACACGATAATAAATAAGATAATTGAAATATTTCAAGGGGTAAGACTACTATAATTGACATAAAACAATTCTCATTCCTCAAGAAAACATTTTACGAAGATGGGTTTTCGCTATCAATCATCATATATCAGTTTTTTAGTGAAGCAAATAGCAAATCTCCTTGGCTAACATATTAGTTAATATTATCTAAAACGGCTCAAGTTGTTCACATTTGCATAACAGATAATATATATAAAATATAAAGATAAAACCTATGAAATATGGGTTAGTTTTCATTTCATTATACCCCATATCAGACGTCAGACTGGCAATTGGCACAATTATAAATGATATAAGCTTTAGTGAATTATTTGAGCTGTGTATTTCTTTCAAAAGTAGTGTTCACACATCAATATCTTTATCATTCCGAAAGGAAAATGTCAACAGATAGCAGTTATTAATGGTGTGCTCACAATGCATTAAATAACCAATTATGAATTGTAACAACATAAACTCTCGAGAGTATATATCTACCAAATGAGCTCATTATAATAGCTTTCAATTGCATTATCGTTAACCATAGCATTTACAGTTGGGAATTAAGTGACATTTTAGATGTCTTCTTCCCATTCCATTACCCCTTTCAAGAGCCCTGATCGTGATCTTTAAATATGTACTATTTCGTGATTTCAGGTTGTTTTCTCTGCAATATTTTTCATATCGGAGAATATAGCTAGACTGAATATGAACGACTTTAATAATTATTATCCAAATATTCCCCCCCCCCCCCCCTCAAATAAATAAAAATACCCTCACGTTGAAACCCCCTGTTTTCAAGGGATTCAAAAGTATGTTAATCGGGTAAATTTCATCCTGCATGACTTTGGCAAGAGATGTTTCAGAAAAACAAGAATTTAACATAACTTCCTATACACATATAGACCAGAATTTACTAGAAAATCTATTTTGAATCCCACTAAGGATTGTATTATTGAAATAATCAATAGCTTCTGTCATATAAATAGTAAGATGTGAAAAATCAATTAACTGATATCATCAGTGGAGTCTAACTTATTTAGGACCATAATTCTTATTGATGTTGGCTGTGTATGAGTAACAAAACTTCTGACAGAAATGATTCTCCAATTTGTATCCGTTGAATATAGAAAAATAAAACAACCTAAAAACACATGACTGTTGTTACTCAGAGTTTCACGCTATACACATATCATGATGGTGTTGTATCATACAGCCTAACTTTGACATTATAAATGCTTTCAGAACAAAAATAAAAGAAAGAAAATTCAAATAATTCAAATAATTAAAAAAAGTACCTGCTATGTTCATTTGGATCACATGGTTATTAATCTAATGAGACTCCTTCAGGAGTAAATCCTTCACCAATTGATATACATCACGTTCATTTAATACATGTATCATTAGTCTAAACCATGTTGGTTGTCTGGTTGGACTTCACTGTACCATTAGAAAAACACAATCGAGTTGACCTCATTGAAAAGGGGGTAAAAAAGAAAAATCACCAACAATTTCAAACAACATTTAAAAATTCACAAGGTTAAACACGGCATGTTTACACATACACACTGACATTTAGAATTTTTAAAATCCGCCTGAGGTTAATCTAGATCGCCATACACCTCTTACAGCCTAGCCATTTAACTAGCTTTATGTTGGGCAAATTGTCGTGTCTCGTACGATGTTCCAGAATCAAAACCACTCTTTTAACTAACAATGATTGAGATAAAATCAATTGTTTCAGCCTATATAAGTAATCCAATTCTAGGTATAGAAAAGACTTTACAAATCTGATTTCTTCACCAGCTTGAACATTAGTGCTGGTAAATAGTTCAAATACGGTAATATTTTATAACGTAAAAGGCACGAGAGAGCTTCACATAGCGTTCACATTAACGACAGATCTTCAATGGGCCACGATTCATTCATATTAAACCTGAAAAAGAAGATGTTTAAGGAAATAAAACGACAATAAATGTATATATTTTTAGCACATATGCAGGAAATGAAACATATGAAATTTATCATGTCAACGACAAAAATCCTAATTTTGCTAGTCTTAGTCCGAAACACAAATGGAAATAGATTTAATATAACAATCTCGTGAGAGTGCGAAACCCATCTCGAAAACATGGTCGTTTTTTTTTTTATCTTGTAGCCAGTTGATACCTGTAAGGGATTCTTTGAAAGAATTCGTTATAAAAATGGTATTTGATACTTGAACAACATAAATACAAAAATTTGAATTTTTGCACTAATTGCAACAACAAATCATCCAGACTTTGCATTTAGAGTGAAATGTAAAATTTTAGTAAAATCAATTCATACTCTGGACAAACTCGAGGTCTTAATTTTTACAACCTATTTCTGTTTCACCTAAGAGAATTGTGAAGATATCGACACATCATTAGAAAGTATAAAAGGCATGATAATAGCGGATTATTTGACACAATACCCAATTTGCTCGAGGCTAATCCTTATCACGTGCCATATAAGGAACATATAATTTCATGTTATAAATCAATCATTTTTTGTTACCAGAGACAGATATTATCTGAAGATTACGAGAATCTTTCTTTTCAAATCTTATTGTAAATTACACTCTGACAGCATATACATCATATACTTTGCCAGGTGAAAGTGTCAGTGTTGCGCAATCCATAAGGACGTAATTAACTTTATAAAAAAACCTTAATTTTTATAATATTTCCCCGTCCAGATAGTTTGCTTAATTTGCTTATACAACTTGTCATCCTATTGGAAATGAAAATATATCACGTCAAAATACGCTCACTTCAGCAAGCGGTTGCAAGGTAAAACGGAAGAACTTTCTCACTCCATCTTCGTTTTTGTCATATACCTATACAGTGACGTATAGGCCTAGGGGTTGGGCTAAGCGATCGTCACAAGTAGAAGTTTCAATGAAAACTGTGGCTGTGCGGAAAAGCATCAAAGCGATTGCCACACGCGATGTTTCATGGTCGCCACGGAAATTTGCAAAGCGGGAAGACGATATATCCCATCAGAGGTCTACAGACCTGACCTTAAGTTGAAACAATAGTCACTTGACCCGAAAAAGAGGGTCACTTAATATTTGTTTTTGCGATAATATTCGCGTTCATTCTACGTTAAATTACGTTATGATGCGATAACTGCTCTGGGAATTCGTCTGTGGTTTGATCCTAACTGAAAGAGTAATTCGGTGTTGGTTCGCGACATTTAACTCAAACCTCTCGAGAACTCCACATTAATATTACCACTATTCTAAGAAAGAACATTTTCAGAAGACAACATTACTAATGTAACTTAAATATAACTTATCCCACGTTAAAAGATTTATATAAATTAATAAGCGAAACCAAAGATTCCAAATCCAACACCACAATGGCTTCGAAATGTGTCCTTAATATGTGGCTTGACGAGATGTTCCAAGGTAAAAAGACAAATCTTTCAACGATTGATAGGAGAATTCGTGCACAGCTTTGCTATAACATTACCGAGCGAACAAGGTGCTACGTAACACAAATTCTATTTAGAAATGGTTGGTGAATTTTGAAATTCCATAATAAAATCAATAGATCATTTATAAATTCAATACATATACTTTGTAATAAATACTGGCAAAGGCATAGACAAAGGGGCAATTATCTCGATCGGCGTGTTAAGTTCGATGACCTTGAATAGGTCAACTTCACTCATAACCCCAGTCGACCCAGCTGTAACTGGGTACGGATAATCCAGGAAAGATCAATGCTAAGAGGTTGATGGCAGCGGTAGATATGCCTGAATGGTGTAAAAGAATTCTAAAACAGTTCTCTAACGAGTTCTCGGCTGTCGCATTCAGCAACTCTGTTCCCGTAAAGCTGTAGAAGAGCACTTGCGAAATTTGCATGCAGGACAAACATAGTCTGAAAACTATGCTTTTTGTTATTTTCTGCCTTTTCCCACCATTTCGATGTACTGAAGAGCTGTAACTAAAGACAAATATAAAGTTTATTATTTATAACAAAAATATGTTTTTTAACCATAAAACCTTCTCATTTTAAATTATTATTGATTAAAACACCAACATGTGTTTCAAATATATGCAAATTCGGTCATAAATTGTGTATCATGTAAAGTTTTAAAACTCAATAGTTAAAATGCAGCTGTCCTTGAAAAAAATTTCTCTCACTGCACACTTTATGGCATTGCCCGTCTTTACCAGCCAAATTAGGTGCAGAAGAGCACTTATGATAGAATTTTCAAAATTCAGAAAGCATTTCTGAATAAAAATACATGAAGGCAAATACCGTATTTCAATTAAAATCACTAATGTGATTATATGGGTTCCGATCCTAAGCCGCTACTGCTACAGATCTATTGTTTTGTGGTGGAATTCAAAATTCACAAAGCATTTCTAAATAAAAAATACATGAAGGCAAATACCGTATTTCAATTAAAATCACTAATGTGATTATATGGGTTCCTATCCTGATCGGCATGTGAAAGTCCGATGACCTTGTCTTCTCTCATTATTCCAGTCGACCCAGCTGTAAATGGATACGGATAATCCGGGAAAGATCAATGCCAAGAGGTTGTTGGCAGCGGTAGATATGCCTGAATAGTGTGGAAGAATTCCAAAACAGTTCTATACTCTCAGTCTCTTATGAGTTACGTCATTTAGTTATAGACAGCGGCATTCAGCAACTTTGTTCCCTTAAAGCTGTAGCAGAGCACTTCCATGCAGTTTGCAACATCTACTAATCGATGTCATTTTAAAGCCGGTGTAATCTTAAAGACTCTGCAGTGGGAAACTGCTGTACCTAGCTGAGAACCTCTAATAAACCATGAAAGTACGGCAAACTAAAAGAAGTGTATAACCTTACTTCCAGTCACCTTGGGCTACCCACTCCACTGCCGTCGATTTTGCTTTGTTGCATCAGCATTTGAATAAGTGGCCCATCAGAAAAAAATATGGAAAATATGCAAAAGGAAAGTTGACATTAAAAAAAAAGGGCAACTAGAGGACCGAGATATTATTCCAACTTAGATTTTACAATCAAATTTAAAGCAATCAGATTTTAAAAAAAAATGTCGTCTGCATATACATATTTACAATCTTTTGCATTTTTCAAGATGGTAGCTTCTGCCTTTTTTCTGTCTTTTGGCCAGTGCTTGAAAGCTGCAACTAGTAATAAAGTTTATTACCTATAACAAAAATAGCTTGCCAGGCAAGGTAATATACGCCCACTGGCAGCTTTGATTTTGAACATAATATTTAGCAGTATAGTAACAATCACCAGTATGAAATATGCAACCTTCAGTCATACACTTCTTTTGAACTCTTTAGGGCGATACTGAATAATATTGAGTATGACTTATTGCCCTAGTTCTTGAAAACTTGTTCAATCTGTAGCTCGTGAAAACTCTAGAAGACAAATATTCAATCTTCAGCGCGGTAATGAATAATAAAACCAAGTTTTGTCAAAATTTATGAGCTACAAATTGAACGAGTTTTCAAGATCAAGGGCAATAACTCATACCAAAAATTTTTTCAATTTTTCTCATTTTCAATAGGCTTTATCCATGGGTGATAACAAACACTCAAGCCACATTTCCTTAGAATCCGTCAAGAATTGTGACTTCTAGAGTGTTTACAAGCTAAAAATTGAACGTGTTTTTAAGAATAATGGCCTTGGGTGATAACCAGCATTCAAGCCAAATTTCATTAAAATCCGTCAATAATTGTCCCTTCTACAGTGTTTACAAGCTAAAATTTGAACGTGTTTTCAAGAACAAGGGCAATAACTCATACTAAATATTTTTCAATTTTTATGTTTTTCAATACGGTTTATCCATGGGTGATAACCAACACTCATGCCAAGTTTCGTCAAAATCCGTTAAGAATTGTGTCTTCTGGAGTGTTTACGAACTAAAAATTGAACGCGTTTTCAAGAACAAGGGCAATAACTAATACTAAATATTTTTCAATTTTTCTGATTTTTGATAGTGTTTATCCTTGGGTGATTACAAACACTCACACCAAGTTTTGTCAAAATCCATCAAGAATTGTGCCTTCTAGAGTGTTTACAAGCTAAAATTGAACGGGTTTTCAAGAACAAGGGCAATAACTCATACTAAATATTTTTCAATTTTTCTGATTTTCGATAGGGTTTATTCTTGGGCGATAACGAACACTCATACCAAGTTTCATCAAAATCCGTCATGAATTGCACCTTCTAGAGTGTTTACGAGCGTTTCAAGAACAAGGGCATTAACTCATAGTAAATATTTTTCGATTCGTCTGATTTTCAATAGGGTTCATCCTTGGGTGATTAAAAACAACCATACCAAGTTTCATCGAAATCAGTCAAGAATTGTGCCTTGTAGAGTGTTTACGAGCAATTGTGGACCGACGGACGGGCCGACCAACGGAAAGAGGTGACAGCAATATACGCCCCCCATTTCATGTGGGCGAATAAAAATATGTTTATTAACCATGAAACTTTTTAATTTTAAATCATTAAAACACCTGTACATATGTTACAAATATTTGTAAATCAGATGATAAATAGCATATATACACTTTTGATGAATAAAAGTTTTATCTACTATAACTCAATAATAAGAATGCAGCTGTCTTAGCAAAACTGTCTTTACTAGCTTAATTAGATGCAGCAGAGCGGGATGTAAAACTCGATTCCTTTCATTTCATTTCTAAAAGAAATTGTTGTTTCTTTCAGACAGTTGACCTCTATGCATTATTTACTGTAACATTTCAATATTTGTTTAAAAATTGTCAGTATCTTGAAGATCAAACATAGTTATCACCAAAACCTGTTAAAGCTAATCACCTACTTCCTGTACAGATATAGTCTATTTTGTAACTTAAACAATATTTCAAGGTACAAAGTACATTTTTAGTTGCACAATATGTCTTATATTAAACATAACAAAACTATAACAATGACTCAAGTTTGGCATCTAAGGCAGTGTAGCATGAATTCAACAATATTATTGTTCTCAAAATATCTTACTTTTCATAGAAAGAATTTATTATTTTGAGTATATTTAGTTAAATATTCACAGCTGTAATTACCTATTTCATTTCAGCCACCTATGCTAAATTCAAATCTGACATCTGGTTCAACAGAACACCGACCAAAAAAACATTAAAGTTAGAAGACAGACAGTTAAAGATTGCTAACAGACAGTTGAGATTGAATAAAATAATGTGAACTAATGAACTCACAATTGGTTTTCATTCAATTGTTGACAAACCTGAGGTTGATAGACATTTAAGGTGTCACAATCACAAATAATATACTATTCATAAAAAGGATTGTAAAGAAGTATTCTAAATTTTACAGATGCTGATAACATGGATTCTAATTTTCAATCAGATGTATGTGGTTCCTGCAATTCCACTTGAACTGAGTGTTTTAGGATGTCACTATTCACAAAAGACCCTTCGCTAAGGCCCTGTGCGATTAGTGACAATCCCTTATAAGTATACCTGTTCAATATAATTATCCTGATAAGAATCAGTATGATATCAAACTGGTTATTACATGTTGAGTCTGCTCCATTAATAATAATTTTGTACTTCATGTAACAATTTTGTGGTACATTAGCTTATATAATGTGCTTTAAGCTCTCTAACGAAATAATAGTTTTTTTTCCCTATTTTACCAATTATTCCACTTACACTTAAGCATTTCAATTTGTTGTTAACATATCAAAATATTGTGTTAGCAGCTTAAGTTAAGAATTAAAATCCTCCTTCCAAAACCTGTTGACCATTTTGTCACTTTCTGTTATCAAATTCAAATGTTGTTAATATCATGTTGTCATAAGACATAATGAATGATAAATTATTCCATTGAATTTTTCAGTCTTAACTTTCACAGTACACTTTCGTCAAATTTTTGCAGGAGAAACTGATGTTCAAATATGATTTTGTAATTTAAAAGGATCGCAAAGAAATTTTTTTTATGTGAATCTGGGAAACTGATGGAATCAATTCTCACCATTCAAATTTTCAGTCAGACATCTGTGGATCCTAATAATAGGTTTTTGATGATGTCACTTATTGCAAAATATGCTATTATAGCACATTCTTAAAAGTAAACATGCACATCCACAGCAATAAAAGCAAATTATTGCATTCATTTGAGCACTTATTTAAAACTTTTCATTACAAGAAAGAAAAAAAAAAAGTGTAAGCTTAACTGAGGAAATTTATATTATAAAGATTTCCCATAAGGCATGTCATTAAGAATCATTAGAAATACATTTAAAGTTTAATTCAAACCAAATTATGTTAGGCAGTTTCAAGGATATTTCTTTCATAATTCAATCTACACTGTATTATAATACCGTACAAACAGTTATAAATTATTATCCTGCAAATTTGTAAGAAAAGATATATATCATTAAAAATCTGTACTGTTCAATTAAATTAGCAGTTAGGTTTACCTGTATTGTAATAAATGCTAATGATTAAGATAAAATTACAGGTCTAAGCCTAGATATCATAGAATCATTAGTGGCGCCAGCATCCTGAGAGTGTGGGTACAGATAGGGGAACAGACTGACCAATGGAAAGAGAACTATAGAGGCTGAAATTAAAATTCAGCAACTCTGTGGAGGCGTGTTGTTCATAGCCTTTCATGGAGGTCTGAAAGGATTCTCCTCAGAAAATTTTGGAAAAAATTATTTGATTAAGTGCATTCTGACACATATTCTTTGGCAAAGTTCAACATCAAATAATCAATTTTTTTAATTTTGTTTACAAAAAATTGGAGGTACAATTGGGGGTGCAAAGATTCATTTTGCCTTTCGCAGGTTGACTTTGAAATTGTAAGGAGATCCTATAGGCCTCTAACCTTATTCATCAACACATGTATGCAAATGTTGATGTCACACGAATTGACTGAGGAAGTCATGCATGTGATTGTGAGTTATTAACTTACAGTTCCACAAACTAAGACTAATGACTTCACAAAATTGTGTTGTCTAACTGTAATCTGTCACTATGTACCAACAGTGAAAGCTTTATTAACTACAGTCTGTCTTCTTATTTAATCCAATGGAGTTATTTCCCTTTGAACAACAATAAAAAAAATCTGAGCGTGAGGGTAAGAAGGAACTAAAAATCCCAGGAAAATGCTAATTTTTATGTTTCTTTTGAACTCTATCCCTATCAGCGTTCGTATACATACCTCTTATCAAGTAACATACATTTCAGGCAAAACGCCACTGGATTTCAAGTCAATTTGTGTTTTTTTGGCACCAGACGAATTCCTCTTGTGAACCCATTTCCAGACGTCACTTTGACCAAAAATCAAATTTGTAATATCGTGGATTACTTCCCCTTTTATTAAATTTCATAGAAGTACTAAAAATTTTCGTAATTTTATAACGAAGACGCGTGAATGGTCAATAATAAATGTACTGTCTATTTTTTAGTCAAGGATATAGAGCAAATTATAAAACTGCACATACGGTTGCTAATTTGTAGCTGAAGAAAAAGGAAAATGATTTAGAAAAAAATAATTACTCCCGAACTCTCCTAAAAGAAGAGCGGGTTTGGTCAAAATATTATTTCAAGATGGCGGAGTAAGAATTTGTTTATGATATATTTTTTTGTTTTAACTCATTCTAACCAATTACAAATTTATATAAAGTACTTGTATTTTTTACCGAAAATCATTTATCACTTCTAAACTTGTTGATCATTATGTTTGAACTCAGTGCTTGGTGTAGGTTGTTTTAAGAGATACTCGCAATGCTTGATAATAAAACAGATTTTGTGTCCTGATAATACTATCCACCTTTCTCCTAACCCCTCCCTCCCTCCCCCTTTCCTTATTCTTTTTATCTCAATTCAACCACCATAAATAAATATATCGTTTTTAAAGAGTGTCTTTTAATTTCATCTGAAACGGCCATGATATGTGATCATTATTGTACATTGAAAATTTTGTCCTAAACCTGAAAGAGTTTTTTTACTTTTGTAACAGATGGTACTCTCTTCATTCATATCGAAATGAGTTCAAAAATCTTTTTGTGATATGTATGATGATGAAAATCTTATGATTGAATTTGTATGATATTTAAAACCATATTGTAAAAGACTTCACACACATTACAATAACTACCCATACCAGTGCTGGTATCATGATGAATTTTGATCTTGATATTTTGATATCTTGCTTGCAAAATCACCCTACCTAACTGCATGACTGTGTGGTCAAGCTAATGAATTCAGCAATTAGGTCAATTGACTACCTTTGAAATTAAAATGAAAATTTTTTATAATCTTAAAGATTATTTCTTTCAAATTTGTTAAGTGTATCAAACTACAACTTCAAGATTTTTTGCAATCCTACAAAATATGCTTATACTTTCATTTCAATTAATCTTCATGTTTTTTATAAGCCGACATTCCAACAGGGAGATATATACTGACTTCACATCTGTCTGACATAATGTAGCAAGTGAACGCGATAGTGACCACAGTTTTTATCTGATTTTTTATCAAATTGAGTATGTAGGTTTATTTGGGTACGATTCGACAATTGATTTCAACCCTTGATACACTGAAATTATGTTAAATTTGGCTTGCGAATGCAATAGAGACTAAGGCTGGATATTGATTGCCAAATTGAGATCGATTATCGATGGCAAGCTATCATTCAATATTTAATTAATAATCGAACTAATTGAATGGGAAATGCTTGTACATGCTAATTAAAAACATGGCAAAATACCAAATTTTATGGGTGATCAAAGTATATGCTTGTTTTGATCAGTTATTATAGTTTATTGTGGGTATGTTATGTGCTGAAGGGAACCTATGTGGAAGAGATAAAATGTAACTTTGTCATATCATTGATTATGAAATCTAGTCATCCACTTGTTTCTATATCAGATTTTTATGAGAATATGGTTTTATAATAAGTTAGCTTATATGATTATTTAATGTTTAAATACATAAAAAATTTTGATATGTTTTCAGATTGCAAGAAAGAAAAATAAAAGATGCTCAAATGAGAGCAACTATAAACCAAAAATTAGTAGAGACTGGAGAAAGAGACAGGTCAGTTGTAGGAAATCATTTTATTCTCCTAGCTAGTGAATTGTAACAAATAATTACCTATGAGTCAGTCATTGATCTCAAATATGCTACTGATTTTTGGTTTTTAATATTTTTTTTTGGACATAGACAACAGCTCTTTTCATTCTGCTGATAAGTGTTTTCAAAAAAATTGCATTTAACTCTTTTAAATTGTGGTAAAATTTGGAAATGGCTTGTTCAAAATTTGCAATACGACCAAAAACAGTTCCTTAAAAATCAAAAAACATACATAGAACAAAAAAGCCCAACCAACTTTTATCCTTTTGTAAAGTTGGCAGTTTCATAAAAGTTAAAATCATCATTGATAATTGGATGTATTTTATTTCTTGTAATTTTCTTACAGATTAAAGGAGTTGTTAAGAACTAGATTAATAGAAAGTGGCTGGAGAGATCAATTGAAATCTTTTTGTAAAGGTTTGTGTTTTTAGTCCCAGAATGAACATCTTGATATAGTGAAATGACTCTAAAAACAAATCAAATTTTTTGTCTCATTGTAGCAGTGATTATCCCTACTCCTTGTCTAAGTTCCTGCGAGAATCACAATTTTGTGATTGTGAGCTAGGTAACTTCCGATACTTGATAACTTTGACAGTGCATTCAACTTAACCCAAATGTCTCCTTGTTCATTAATATTGGCTTTGGATCCCCAGACTTACGTTGCAAAGTAATTTTTACTCATGAATCTTCGCAAATCTAGCGCCCGACTCCCGTCCATGTTTACAATCCTTTAAAATAAAAGGAGCTATGGTATGGCTAAAAAATCAAGTTGGTTTTGACAAAGATATCTGAAAAGGAGGCATATGATGCTTATTAAATTTTAATAACATCTGCTAAGATTATAGGAAAAAGGAATTTGTCTTTTCCTTTTTTAGATGTTGTACAACAGAAAGGTCTAGCACATGTTACTGTTGATGATTTAGTGGCAGAGATTACACCTAGAGGAAGAGGTGAGTATCACTGGGAACAGTGACAGTGAAGAGGTGGGCTATGGCAGCCAAGTCCTGGATTCGGCCCCCACTGTCAAATTCCTTATCCCCTTCTTTTACAATTGTGTCAATTAGTTTACATTTGCCCTTTAGAACATTGAGTGTGTAGAAAAATTAAAAAACCTCATATACCCTGCACTTGAAGTGATAGTGTATGACAATATGTGACGTTACTTGGTAATGGCGCCTACACCAGCCACTGTGCTTCAAACATAAAGGCATAATAGGTTCCATAACTTGAAGAGTTTATTGCCTAATTTTCTGAGCTTTCAGACTACTAAACCTCTCATCTGTTAAAAAAAAGTTGATTCTCAAACATAGTGCAGGAAGTTAAAATGGTGCTTGTTAAGGTTTTACCTTGTTGAGCATTTTGTTGCAATTTGCATGTACCTGTATTTTGTAGACTATCATATCAAAATATAAGAAAATTATTTCTGTGTTGGGTCAATAAATTTATTGTTTTTGTTATTTCAGCCTTGGTTCCTGATAAAGTAAAAGAGGAATTATTACAAAGAATAAAAATGTTTCTATCTCAACAAGCCAATGCAACTAGTGATATTAAATAAACTTATTAACATGTACATACTTATATAGCTTATTTTTGTATGCTTTTACAAGAGTTTCTTTAAAGGAATACTACTCCTTAGAATAAACATAAAATTTTCAAACTTGGTCAATAAGACTATATATTCATCAGTTTGGACTTAACATGACTAAAGTATAGAACCTCTATATAAGATGATATATCCATTAAACAAAGTTATATATTGAAACACTCTTCAAAGGATGTTTCAAAATTATTAAGTTTTTAGTGAATTCTTAGTTTTATGGATATATTGGATTATAGAGGGATTCTGTTGTATAGTTATGACACCAGGCAAGTCCACTGATGAATGAAGACTCATTTTGGCCAACTTAAAAGTTTTCATTTTTTGTCACCCTAAGGGGTAGTATACCTTTAATTAAAGGAATATTCTTTTGTCAATATCAATCTAATGAAAAGTAGATTAAAAGTTTCTTTTTGTGTTTTCTGATATTTTTCATCTCTATTGTCATCTAACACGTATTCTACTGCATTCTGTTCTATTGATACTGTTTTTAACCAATCAAAGCATGTTATATACAAGCCTTTTTTGATAATATAACGAATAGTATAACGAATAGTGGGATATCTGTCATACTACTCTACTATGGATTTTGCTATCCCATAATTGGCTTTGTAATCAAGAAACAGGCTCTGCTGGACTCATTTTGATTGGTTAAATGTAACATGTCTAGAACAAGATTGTGGTAGAAAACTTGTAAAATTACATTGGAGACAAACAATAAAAGAAAACAAAAAACAGACATAATAGTTATCTAATTTGAATTAGATAGTATCAATATTTGCTTTTCCATCTGAAAGAGCTCTTTAAAATCAAACTTTTAGTTCCTCTACAATAAGATAAAATTGTAAAATTGAAGTTTAGACAATGCAAATATTTTGACTGTATTACTTTTGTGTTAAAGAAATTGTGAATAATAATTTTATATATTTTGAAGGTTGAACACAAAAAAAGTGTACCAATATCTTGGATCTGATAATAGTAGAAATATCATTTTTCATTTTTGGTGTTTAATGAGAGCTTACCTTCTTAGAAATAGTCAATAACTCTTAGTACATTCTTAGAAATAGTCAATAACTCTTAGTACATTCTTAGAAATAGTCAATAACTCTTAGTACATTCTTA